>NC_064855.1:38365193-38665193 GCF_024139225.1 Suncus etruscus | reverse complement strand
CTAACTAGGGCTGTATATAGTAACTATTTTACTACATTGAATCCAATACAAATTAACTAGAAATTCAGAGAAGATATTTCCAGGGAATTAAATTACAGTATATTGTCCATGGGAGAATCACTTTCAATGCTGATTGTCCTATTTCTAAAGCACCATAAACAGAGGCGCTGCAATTATTTGAAATCCAGGCCCTAAAGTAAACAGCATATAAATATTAAATTACCCCTAATAGGCATGTCTACTTTGATGTTTTTATTTCTTATAATAAAACTAGATGGCAAAAATACCTTGAAATATTCCCCATTAACTGGGCCAAGAAGAAGAGAGGCAAAGAACTGAAAGTAAAATCTAACAATCACTACTCAGAGTGATTGAGGCCACACAGAATTTGTCTCCTTCAGAAACTGTGTCACAGGGCTGTCCAGAAACAGTCTCTGCCCTGTTCTTTTAAATCACATTTTATAATTAAAAAACTAAAACATGCAAGATATTATTTAGGTCTTAGGCCACACCTAGCAATGCTCAGGGGTCACTCCTGAGGTGCTCAGGAGACCATAGAAGGTGCTGAAAATTAAACCTGGATTGGCTGCATATAAAGCAAGCACCCTACTAGTACTATCACTCTGGTCCATGCAAGCTATTTTAAAACACTGAACAGTGTATCCTCTCATCTCGAAGTTTCCACCCCTCCACACAATCCATTGCCAGGCCTGGGAGAAATGTGTGTGTGTGTGTGTGTGTGTGTGTGTGTGTGTGTGTGTGTGTGTGTGTGTGTATTACTGCAACTAATGGATAGAAATAAACAATTTATTTATTTTGAGAACGATTTATCTATTTTGAGGGAGTTCAGAGGGAACATATAGTGGTGCTCATAATTTATGCCTGGCTTTGTGCTCAGGTACATATACATATATGGTGCTGGGGACAGAACTGAGATCAGCAGCATGCAAGGCAAGTGCTTTAACCACTGTATTATCTATCCAACCTGTGTGTGTATTTTAACACAATGCTCAACTAAACAAACTCATTTTTTTAAATTTCACTCAATAGTATCTCAAAATGCTCCACTTCAGTATATGGAGAGATACTCTGCTTGATAGATGTGACTTAACTTATTCTGTAGAAGTCTTCTATATCACTATTATTGCACCCCAAGTATTGGGACAGAGAGGGTGACCCTAAATGTTGAGAGAAATGAACCGGCACCTTGCAAAAAGAAGAAAGAGTATAAATGGATTTGGGGTGTAAAGAAGCAAAAAGTACTTGCAGAGGAGAGTCATTCACTCTATCTGTTTTTAGGCTCACCTTTTTTTTTTTTTTTTTTTTGGTTTTTGGGCCACACCCGGTAACGCTCAGGGGTTACTCCTGGCTATGCACTCAGAAGTTGCTCCTGGCTTGGGGGACCATATGGGACGCCGGGGGATCGAACTGTGGTTCATCCAAGGCTAGCACAGGCAAGGCAGGCACCTTACCTCTTGCACCACCGCCCGGCCCCTAGGCTCACCTTTTGAATGACTCTCTCCTTGCCAGACTCTACAGGCTCCTTTAAGTCACTTTTGAATAGGCAGAACCCTTAAGTCTCATGAAGTCAGTTGCTTGGCTGTTCTGTCAAGTAGGCTTGGCAGGAACTCCCACTCTCAATATCTGATTAGATTATCATCTACCATCCCACCTGGCTCACTTAGAACAAAAATCCTGTTAGTTTAGTTTAGGATAAATCTTCCCCTGCTCAAGCTGATGGCTTCCTTTTAATCATTTTCCAATCCACTGCTCCCCATCCTGCTCCTTGGCTATAAATTCCCACTGCTCTATGTTGTGTCTGGAATTGGGCCCAGTTCTATACTGAGGTCTTTTTGCTCTTACTGCATTAGTCATAAAGAAAATTTGCTTCTGCTGCCTTAAAGATTGTCCTGCCCTGGTTTTATCTAATTCATTGCAGGTTGGTTTGAAATTTTCCCTCTCATCATTTCATTACATGACACATATGCTTAAATGCATCCACGGGGGCATGGGGTAGTGAGTAGGACAGAGAGATGGAAAAAGAGAATGGGAGAAGTCATTCTGTCATCTGTCTGGATTTTAAATTTAGGTATTTGTGTTTTGTTATTATGGAGAAAATTGGGCCATTAGTATCCATAGTAGGAATGCATTTAGGCTTTAAAATAATTGTATTAGCTATCTTTCTTTTCAAAAATGTGATCTTAAAAACTTTAAGGAAATACTTGGGACTTCTCTGAGTCCTGCAGACTACGCTTTGATTAATTAGCTGAGAAGAAAGTTAAAAAATTAAAGTATTTTCCTTCTTACTTGTAAAAATTAAACAAAAAGGGGAAAATTCTTACTATCCGGGAATCTTTTTTTATAAAAATCTGGCAGGTTTACACACCTGCCACTGACAAAGATACTTTACTTGATCAAACTGAAGTCTGACTCCTGAATCTTACCTTGGGCTCATATTTTCACTTTCTTGCTAAAACCAGTTAGTTCCATTTAATCTGAACACTTGTTTACTATATTAAAATGAGTCTCTCATGCCTTTCCCCTAACCTAGTGAAGTATGATCACTTGAACTATTTTCAGTAAAGATGTTAAGAAGCTAGTTATGTGAGTTTACTCAGAATCCTCACTCCTGATATTTCCTCTCAGACACTTTCCATACAATGACCACCATCTTGCTCCTTGACTATAAAGCCTCACTTGCCTATGACTAATCCTGTCTCACTAAAAAAGTCACAGTATAGTGGTTCCCACACCTATCCTGAAGGTCCCCACAATACCCAACATCTTTAACAAATTAAATTTTCATTCACAACACACCACAGCCTGATGGGTGATAAGTATTTTTTGCTTGGATGGACAAACTTTCCCAATGCCATACTTCTTAGGACTTATTGCTGATATTGCTGCTCTTAATTTTTCAGGGATCAAAATTCCTCTAAAGGCCATGGTAGAGGTCTCTTTTTGTGCAATCAAACTAACCTTCAGGGTGGGGATGGGAAGCATGGTAGTGGAGGCCAGGGGTTAAGGGTCAGGCTGGGGTAGAAAAGCAGAGCTGGGGGTGGGTGGGAGTTGAGTGTTTTTTTCTTACCTGGGTACCAGGGCCAGAGAAAGCCTCTTCCCCAGATGTCAGGCTGGGGCAGTGACCACAGTCTCATTTGACCCAATCATTTTGAACCCACAGTTGTTGGCATTCTAGTAGCAAAATGACTCAAAGTAAACAGTATTTAGATGTCCTGTACTCCTTTTTCCTCTGCAAATCCAACACTTAACAAAACACCAGTGAATCCTACCTTCGTTTTCTAGGTAGTAGCAGCTTCCCAGACCACAAGGGAGAGGTTCACAGACCAGCAATTGTCTAGCAAACACATCTCAAGAAGCTCAGGACTAACACACTATTTATTTATACAACCATCAAGTTATAAACTTTGATTCTTTAAACTTTAAAAATTTTAATTTGAACAGAGTCTATGTTATTGTGGAGAAAACTCTAGGGTACACAAGGAGAAATGACAAATTAGATTTATGTGGCTAATGTTAAGAAATCAGCTTTTAATTCCTTAATACCCCAGCCCAGACTTTTAGTTTATGAAAATCATGAGTTGCCTTTTTCTTTTTAAAGAAAAATGACAAGCTAGAGCCTGCTAATATTTGACAACATCACTGGGCTTGATTAAGTATAATTAAACATAAATAAAGTAAGCAACACTGTAATTAAATGGCCGAAATGAATCTTTTTTAGGTTTGCAAATTACATTAATTTTTTCTTGTGTGACTCTTCAAAAGGATGAAACTTTTTTTAAGTAAACAGCTTTAAAAATAGAAAGTTAGACTTGGACCCAAATGAGAAGTATGTTGTTATTTACAAGAATTAATTTTTTTAGCATTAGCTAAAGTCATCCCAATAATTGGTTAGAAAAATTGGCTTTGAAAACCGTGCCAGAGACTTGAAGTCTGTTTCAAGTGGTTCATGCAAAAACTAGTTTTCTGATTTACTGCTGGGAGGTGATCATGTTAAAAGCACATTGTTGGCATTAATTCTTGGTGAGGAAAAAGGGCAATAACTGGGTACATTCTAGACAATAACAACAAGGAATTGAATGTGGCACTACAGGAAAATAAAAATCTTTCTTTCTCACCCAATGCCATTTCAACATTGGCAGAATGGCTGTATGATACTCCAACATATATTTATGATTATAATTCCACCTATCCTTAAGAACCAAAAGAACAAGGTAAATAAGGTACAGTTTGCCTCAGAAATAAGAAAAAGGGGTAATTTTTATTTATTTATTTATTTATTTATTTTGTTTTTTGGGCCACATCTGGTGATGCTTAGGGGTTACTCCTGGCTATGAGCTCAGAAATTAGAAATGGCTTGGAGGACCATATGAGACACCGGGGGATCGAACCAAGGTCTGTCCTAGGTTGGCACATACAAGGCAAACGCCCTACTGCTTGTGCCACCGCTCTGGCCCAAAAAGGGGTCATTTGTTCTCTTCCTAGTAGTGGAAAGGACAGAAAAAATAATTCAGTTCAGTGAGAAAAAAAAAGAACCTCAAAAACTAACTCCCAATGGTTTAGCCCCCTGTGACAGTTTCCCCAAAGAAATGGGATATTGACTTATTTCACTGAGTTATAGTAAAAGAACTGAAATAAGAATTGATGAGACCCATGGCCTTCATGGATGGGGCCTGAAACCAAGATGCATATTTAAAAATGGAAAAGTTGAAGGGACACAGAGGTGCCTCCTGGGGAAAGAAGGCACTAAAGGCTCCCAGGGGTTTAGGCACCTTAGAAACTGATCAAGAGCATGTCTTCAAACAGCAGCCAGGATGGGGGTGCACCTTCAGGAGTTGAAGGAGTCTACAAAAGGACACAGGGCATATTTTAGGTGAAAAACAATATGTACATCTCTTAGAAAACTGATTCCAAACAAGAATTTCTGAAAAAGTTCATTATCTGGAGTAGCATTGCAAGAAAGTTTAATTTAAAAAATTTATGTGGTTTTTTGTTTTTTGGTCACACCCAGCTGTGCTCAGGAGTTGCTCCTGGCTCTGCACTCTGAAATTGCTCCTGGCAGGCTCAGGGGACCATATGGGATGCCAGAAATTGAACCAGAGTTCGTCCTGGGTTGACCGCGTGCAAGGCAAACGCCCTACTGCTGTGCTATCTCTCCAGCCCCATTTATGTGTTCTTGATCCTCAATAATATCACCAACTTTCAAGTGATTGATAACTACAATAACTGACAGTTTCTGAGACACAGATGAATACTGGCTTTGTGAAAAGAAAGACTCAGAAGTAGTCAAGTAACATCTCTGCCTTAGTGTTCCCACATATAAAATAGGAGCAGTTTTCCTCTCTACTTAAGTCATATTGTTTCTGATCTAGTGCGTGGTCATGTGATACCTGGCTTGTATAGTGTCAGCTAACATCACCTCTTTTGGTTACATGATATGCGTGATAGAAAAACAACTGTCATAATGCATATTCATTTTGTCTTGATTATTTGGCTTTTGTGGCCATGTCTAGTGGTTTTCAGATCTTACTTGCTGGCTCTGTACTCAAAGATCACTCCTGATGGGAAGACTCCAGGGATAATATGTTGTTCTGGGAATTAAACCGGTTAGCTGCATGCAAGATAAGCACTTTACCACTGCACTATCTCTCTCGCAATTGAGGCAAATTTATTGTGTCAAGATACAACTTTCAGGGGAATAAAACTCAAAGCACTCAAGAAGAAAGATTAAAGTACATATTTTCAAAATGGCTAGAAAAATGGAAACGCATCAATCAACATAAATGACCCTGCGATTACCAAATATGGGGCTTTTGTGTGGACTTGTTATTACTGAATAATTAAATGGAAGTGTGAAGAGGTGGGGGAAGCACTGACTACATACCACAGGTGTGTTCCAGTACATGTAGTCTTTAGGAATTCCGTTCCAGAAGCACTGGCAAACCCCAACTACATGTTTTAAGTGGTATAGATCTAACAATGGGCCAGTGAGTCCTGACACCTTAAGGAAAAAGTGGAATTGAAAACCTTCCAAAGAAAATAATAATTAGAAGTAATAAAACCACAGATGGAAATTTTAACTATACTGCTTAACTAAAGTCTTTCCAAGCTTTAGTTTTAAGACACAGATATGTATGTGTAGTTCAAAGAAACTCATGACCCAGAGTTTTTCATTTTAGAGAGATATAGTAGAAAATGGACAGAAGTTGTGTTTAGTACAGTAAAAACACACAAGTTAGTAATGCTAGAATACAGGTATATGAAAGCTCTTATGTCTGGGAAAACATACTGTTTTACTTCATTTTTTTTATTTTGGTGCCACACCTGGCAGTGCATTACCTGTTCAGAGCTTACTCCTAGTTTTGTGCTCAGGAATCAATCTTGGAAGGCCTTTGAAGGAGCATATGGGGTGCTGGGGATCAAACCTGGACTGGCCACATGCAAGGCAAGCACAACCTATCCACTCTACTATTGCTCTAGTCCAAAATGTCCTTTTTATAAAATCCTTAAAGGTAGAGAAAACTTTATTATAGAGATCACTAATTTGAGTAAACCTTTTTATTTTTAATCTTTATTTAACCTTTCTACCTTTTATAATTTTAAAAATATTTACTCTTTATCATATTCAGAATAGAGATGGATAAATGTCAAAAATCTTATTCCTTTATAGTATACAGTGAGACCAAAATGGGAATAGACAGTATTGAACTGTGAGAGATAGACCACCTAACAAAAACATAACACTAAGGTCAGGATAGTCCCCTGGGGAAAATCTGAATAGGTTTAGAATATAAATGGGCAACAAAAGTGCATCTAGGAAAAAAACAAATAGATTGTACAGGACAAGCAAAAACGTATCCAGAATAGATTAAAACATCTTTAAAGGAGCCTGAACAATAGCAGAAGGTAGAAAGCTTGCCTTGCATGCACCCAACATGGGTTTGATCCCAAAACCCAATAAAATGCTTTGAGCACCACCAGGAGTGATTACTGAGCATTTCTCAGTGTGGACCAAAATTAAACAAAAGAGTGTTTTAAGGTCTTCTAGATGTAGAGGGCAACATAGGCAAAAATATAATGGGAAACAGTTGCAAACTTATGCTATAGTTCAAGAGTACCTATTGAGGGGCCGAGCAATAGCACAGTGGTAGGGCATTTGCTTTGCACATAGCTGACCCAGGACGGACCTGGGTTGTATCCCCGGCATCCCATATGGTGCCCCAAGCCAGGAGCAATTTCTGAGCACATAGCTAGGAGTAGCCCTGGAGCATCATGGGGTTTAGCCAAATACTCCTCCCCACCAAAGAGTGTCTATTGATTGACTATGAAATCAAAGTAAAAGACTCCAGTCTTTGTTCTTAAATTACCATTGAATTTTAATGTGTTACTAATATCCTTAATGTCTTTGTCAACTTAAACAATAGTTCACATATTAGAAACTCAGGTGGAGAGATGATATTGTATTGACAAAAAAAAAAAAAGAAAAAAAAAAGGTCAGTCTTTGTACTCACACATGGCTAACCAGGAGACCCTAAAGTTTGGACAGTTCATGTGTATTTGACTCCTTTTACGTTTGTTTATGTCATTCTCCATGATTGAATCTTGATGAAAGAAGGTTGAATTTGCCAAGCAGAGTGGCTTTAGATATTGAACAGTGACAAAATGTTTGCATTTGATTACAAAACTGAGATTAGTTGAGGAAATAGTGAGAAGGAAGAAATGTATTAGAAGTGAAATATGACAGTGGTGGAGAGTCTTAAAAACTGATGGTTGTGCTTTCTTAATCTGGAGGCTAGCTCTAGCCAGCATGGGGTTTTGGGAGACCTTCTCCCTAGCTTGGGTATGCTGGAAGACTTGGCAGGCCCCCAACTCTCCCCCTCATCTTCCCCCAGTCTTCAGGCCTTCCCAGGCGGCCAGAAAGGTGGGTACCAGGAGGACTCTCTTTGTTTGTTTTTGTTTTTGGGCCACACCCGGCGTTGCTCAGGGGTTACTCCTGGCTGTCTGCTCAGAAATAGCTCCTGGCAGGCACGGGGGACCATATGGGACACCGGGATTCGAACCAACCACCTTTGGTCCTGGATCGGCTGCTTGCAAGGCAAACGCCGCAGTGCTATCTCTCCGGGCCCAGGAGGACTCTCTTAAAGGGGCCACCAGGCTTCCCCCACCCCTCCCCCAGCAAGAGGGGGGGCAAGGGTACAGGGAGGAGGGTGGGCAGATGCCTGGCTTCCGGTTCTTTACCAAATCCTCTTTTGATCTGGAGGCTAGCTCTAGCCAGCATGGGTTTGAGGAGACTCCAGGCCAAATGCCTTTTCCCTAACTTGGGAATGCTGAAATCCTTGGCAGGTGCCCAGCCACCCCCCTCATCTTACCCCGGTCTCCAGGCCTTCCCTGGGTGTCAGTCCAGGAGGCCAGAAAGGTGGGTTTCTAGCTTGGGGGATGCTGGGAGTTGCTGGGTTGCGCTAATGCAGTCACTGGCAACTTCTCACCACTCTCCATTTTCAAAACAAGTATACATTAATAGTATTCCCTATGATTATGGTATGTTTTGCATATGCAGAATGTCTATCTTGTATTCTGCCCTTTCTTACACCATACAAGCTCATTTTTATTCCTTCACTCTCTCACCCCCAACCATCATTACCCTACAATTACCCTTTTTAACTTTAGTACTGCACAGGCCACATCACAGACCAAAGTGGTGCATTGGATTTAATACCCCCAACTATTTCAAAAGACATAAAAGGGACACGTATATGTCTTTTGAATATTTTATATGTATTTCCTTAACAGCTATAACTCGTACTAAATATTCTCTTATACAGTGACGATTTTCCCCACTTTTTGTCTGTTCTTCTCTTTGTGAGCTGTTTAATAAGGAATTCTGGTAAAAGAGTTCCTCAGTTTAATATTTATGTTTGAACCTAGTCATGGGGGATTGTTAGACTTGTTCTAGTGGCCCCTATATGCACCAATAATGCCACGTGGCATAGTTCCTCTTTTGCATAGGCACATTAGAAATGGAAAAATACTATACATACAAACAAGTTCTTATCTAATAAAGACAGGAACACACAAATCTTGTAATGCAATGGGACCTTACACCCTGAACATTGACATAATGACCTGGCTCAGGCCTCAGAAGAATGAGCATTCTCCATTCACCCCTGAATCAGGGAAGCCATCTACGAAAAAACCAAGGTTGTCTATAACATCACCTGGAAGCAATCCTCTTCCAGGGAAGACCCTACCGCTGCTCTGACATTGACCTTCTCAAAAGATACTTCCCTTAACAGTGAGAAGACTTAACAACAACAATGACCTACTTTCTGGACAGGGCTCTCTGCAATGCCCTCTAATTGTGAGGTGAAACTAAAGGACACTCCACATCACCCTGACTTTGATGTAGAATATGCAGATTCCAGGATCTTTAACTACAGAAACCTGACACCAACAACAGTGACTGTGTGAAACATTAAAATGTATTGACTCTACAAACAATGACTTGGGTTGGACAACCTAGTATGCCTGGAGCTTAGAGTTGGTCTTATGCCAGAAAATTTCAGGGTTAGGGTCTCCTTGTATTTAGGCCAAAGCTTTTCCTTTCCATGTCCTCCATATTTTGCTGGGCCTATGTAAACAACAATTGCCACTCTAACACTGCTTTTACTGTGCTCCTTTGACTCTAATCCTTAAAAAAAAAAAACACTAAAACTTTTGAGGTTAACTTAAACTAATATGAATGTGCATGGGACTGTAAAAAAAATACTATGCCTTCAATGTTAAAGAAGTTGCATACATTTTGTAGCTTTAGATCACTTTGTGTACTGCTAAGAAATGTTATAATGTACTACAATCTGGGGACTTAAGAGACAAAGTAATTGTGCATGGGTTTTGTTTTATTTTTCTTAATTTTCTTTGGCTGAAAGTTCAAAATTAAGGTATCAGCAAGGGGATTTCTTTTGAGAATTCTGTTTATGGGTGATTGTCTTCCCACTGTAACTTTACTTTGTCCTCTTTCTTTGCATCTTTGATCTATAATAAAATAAAAAAAAAACCTGATGGTTGTGAAGGTGCAGGATCTGTACATTAAAACCATACAGGATTATAACCATGTTACATAAACAATAATAGATTGTAAAATAAATTAAAAAGTAGAAGTATAGAGTTGAAAAGATAGTACAGAAGATAGGGCACTTGCTTTACATGTGGTTGATCCAGGTTCAATACCTGGCATCCCATATTATAATGAATCATAATGAACCAATTGAATCTATTTGCTGTTTGAAATATTCATCTGATTTCAGTGTAATCAGCCAAAAAAGGGATCACATCTATTTAGAGGGATGGGTCTAGTGTCAGAGAATGAGGCACAGGTAGAAAACATGCTTGCCTGACCTCAGAAAACAGAGAACATGGAATAGACAAGTATACCATTTGGGCATCTGAATGTATCCTAAGAATCTTCTTTCTCTATAGTGTCATCGTCTAAGCTTTTATTTTTCTTTTTAAACTGTCATCTTTCTTTTGTCATTTTCTTTTGGTTTGAGAGCAGGTGCTCTCAAGAAATGCTCAGAAAGTGTGTGCAGCCACTCTTCGCAATTCCTGGCTACTCTGCTATGTGAATGCTCTGGCCCCAAACCATGAGGCTGTTCCAACTTCATGATGCTGGGAACTATCAGGCCACCTGCCAATGCTCAGAGAACTCCAGGAAGTTCTCTCAGAAAGAGACTGACTTACTAGAGAAAACAATATTAATGCATATTAAAACAAAAATATTAATAAATATAGAGGCAGAATTAGATTACTTTCCTTTAAACAGCTTTCTCACTGCTCAGGAAAATTATTACCTAATAAGAGTATTTCTTATTAATATCTACAGAGATTTATAAAATACATAAACTCATAGCAGATCCTCTCAGAAGATGAATTTATTTGTATATTTAGGTGGGGTTACACTTGGTTGTGCTCAGGGCTTACTCCTGGTAGGGATCAGGGGATATTTTATGGTGCCTGGGAATTAAATGGGATCCACAGTGTGCATGCAAGAGCTTAAACCCCTGTTCTAACTCTCTGGACCCAGGATGAATTTAAGGAAATAAGAACGAGTTAAGAGGCTAGGAAATATACAACAGTTAGGCAGGAGCATAATCTGGGTTTGATTTCCAGCACCACTGTTCTCCCGAGCACAATAAAGTGCAGTTTTGAAAGTTCTACTGGGTGTGTGGCTTAGCATGGCCAGGATGACCCAGGCAATCCCTCACACCAGAAGGTTTGGCAGTGATCCTATCCTCTGTTCCTTGCAACAAACTCAATTTAATTGAAAACTGCTTGAGATACAACTAAAGACCTTTACCCAAGAAATAGAATTGACAAGATCTTCATCTATTATTCTACTAATTCTCCAGAAATTATTCTGAGGCTATATTCTCCAGATTCAAAGAATCAAGTTAGAGAGCCATTCCTGATAAATATTTTTACTCAGTAAAGTTGAGTAATTCTGTGAATTCAAATTCAAATTTTCACAGAGATTTAGGGATATAATTTTTGGATATTATAAATATTTATTTTCCTTTTGGTTGTTACTATATTTTTAATTATTTTGTTCATTGATCCTACAGGCATATAGATCTATAGGTAAAATCTTTTACAGTCTACAGAGTAAAACTTATATCTGACCAAGTTCCTCCAGGGAATTAAAAAATAAATTAAGATGCTACAGTTTAACTAGATAACAGAATTCAAATGTCAATCTATTTCCATTCAAATATAAACCCCAAAATACTGAGGCCATATTTTAAGCCCAATAACCAGACAAGGCTATCTATCAAAATAACTTGTGGAATACATATTATTTGTTTCCTGCTGTTTGTAGGTCATTGATGAAGACTCAATTTTCTCTTCTAGAGAAGGACTTCTCTTTCAGGTCACTTTAAATAAAGAGAAAAATATTTTCTCCCTTTCTAACAGAAAGACTTTGATGCTTTTTTTAGAACAAAGCCATACATCAATTCTCCACAACTAGTTACATCTTCAAAAGGTCAGAAAATAAAGCAAATGGGTGCAGAGCTCTGAACATCTTCCCCTACAAAAAAAGAAAGGCTCCAAGAACATCCAAGACTCTGAAATATGCCCTGCTAGGACATCTGTTTCTTAGCAATAGTGGTTAAAGTGATATATGTATAAAGTACTCCTAAATGAAACAGTCACTCATTAACACCCATTAACAAAGACACTTGTCAAAGTAAGATTCAAAACTCTGACTTGGAAAAAGAATGGTCATCCTGAAGCAGCCTGTGTATGAATCAACAGTTTTGAAAAGGGGATCATGCAATAATTTGGTTAGAGTGACATAGTAAGCCAAGAAGCCTGCCATAATATCCAAATATTCATTAGAATATAAAAAGGACCCAGCTGAAAATAAGAATAAAAATCCAGCTGAAAAGAAAATGTTTTAGAACACAAATGTTCAACTTTACCACACATTTAGCATCTACCTTAGACAATTCCATGCCTGGTCCACATTGCTTGCATAGAACACAGTTTCCAGAACGATCTCTGAATTCTTGTTGTCTACAGTCTCCTGTTTCACAGATCCCCTGACGTGCCTAGAAAAAAATGTTTTATAAAATGTTACCTTAAAGCAGTGGTTCTCAAATAGTGGGGCGCGCCCCCCAGGGCGGGGGGCACAAAGCTCCGTAAAGGGGGGGGGCGTGTGATCTTGGCAAACACTGTCATAACAAGCTAAGCCCCGTGTTTATGTGTCTCTATGTCTCTGGAGCTGAGAATTGTTGTGTCCTGCTTCAAACCCTGCTTTGAAAAGCTATGCATTGCAAAACGTGCTCATTGTAGCCATCACCTCTGATTAAAAAATCAGCTAAAGTTATTTTATATATTTTTGTTTTTGAGGTTAAAGTTTTTTTTAATAAAGATACTATTTACAGTCGCGGGGGGTGCGAAAAATGTTTTCTTCTTCCTAGGGGGGTATGTCAGAAAATAATTGAGAAGCAATGCCTTTAAGTAAACTATATATTATATTATATAGTAAGCTACTATTACTTTTATTTTTGGGAGAAAAATATCAATATTACTCACAGAACCATTATAATCAAGTTAGACCTCAACTCAGTGAGACCAATTTAATTTTAACTTTTAAAGAAAAATGACTTTTCAATAAGACAGTGGAACTAACAAGTAAGTAAGTCCGATTGTTCTCTGCAGTCACTGCCTGGATTTTCTCTTGGCATTAATCATATTCTCTACTTTTCTGAGTATCCAGAATGAGAAATGATCTGGGAACTGAGAATACTCATGCCAAGACCCTTCTGTACTTTGAAAAATTAAGACATTAAAAAACATATTTTGACTTCCAAAATATATTTAAATAGCCAAGCATGGCGAACGGAATAAAATGGAATAACTTACTATCATGAAGAGAGAGAATTTTATTCTTACCCATTAGGCATTTTCTGCCACCCTAATTTGATGTAAAAGTTTCAATTTTTTTAATGAATTACACTTACTTAGAAGGCATTTGTCAAAAACTCCTGACTTTAAGGTTATCAATAGTATTATTAATAATGGTCAAAATGACTAGAAAAATCAAACCCTCTGGGCTTTTTCCAATTAAGTGCTTTGAGAGAAGGAACTTTCGTACTGATCACCATGTGACCATGTAAGTGGGGCCTAACAATAAAGACTTGAGTGGAAAGATTACTTACTCTGAAATAAAAGTTGTTAAGGGTGAGAGATATAGTACAACAGGGATAGGGTGTTTGCATTACACACATCTGACTCTGGTTTGATTCCTGTCACTTCATATCGTCCCCAGAGCCCTGCCAGGAGTAATCGCTGAGCACAGGAGCAGGCCCTGAGCACCTCCAGGTGTGGTCCCAAATCATCGAGAGAGAGAGAGAGAGAGAGAGAGAGAGAGAGAGAGAGAGAGAGAGAGAGAGAGAGAGAGAGAGAGAGAGAGAGAGAGAGAGAGAGAGAGAGAGAGAGAGAGAGAGAGAGAGAGAGAGAGAGAGAGAAGAAAGAAAACTCCATGGATTTGAAAGTGTATCTAAAAATACTAAGTTCACCATATTCCAAAAAAGTGTACTCATAAATGTGTTTATCTCTTATAAAGAGATAGTATTTCTGCTTTTTTGGTTTTTATTTATTTATTTTGTTTTGTTTTGGAGTCACACCAGGTAGCATTCAGGGGTTACTCCCGGCTTTGAGCTCAGAAATAGCTCCTGGCAGGCAAGGGGGAACATTTGGGATGCAGGGATTTGAACCACCATCTGTCCGGGACTGGCTGTATGTGAGGCAAATGCCCTACTACTGTGCTATCTCTCTGGCCCCAAGAGATAGTATTTCTAATAAGTTCATTTGTGTGTTTGTTTCTGGAGCCATACTGGCAGAGTTCAGGGATTTCCATAGTGATAGAAATGGATCCTGGGCCGCCCACATGCAAAGTGGGAAAGAATTCATTTCATTCCATTTCTATTTACTTGTTTTCCAGGAACCTTTTTGTGGAAGGAGTTGTCTTACAGATAAGTAGTCATTTTTATACTTGTAGGTCATGATAACATGATCAATATCTTCAGTAGCCACTCTAGTAACATTCCCCAGACCCACTTTAATTTTTGGTTGGGACCTTTTAAATTCTATTTAAATATGTATTTACTTATTTGTTTTTGATTTTGGGGTCATACCAAGTATTTCTTGGAGCTAACTCTGTCTGTAACCTCATGACTCAATTTTTAAAATTAAATTATAATATATATTGCTCTTTCCCTGCTCCTCCCATTTCTCTTATTACTATTTTGAGGCCTCACACATTTAATACCAGTGGCCACACACTTAATTATGACCTTATACATGGTTTCAGTATTTTCACACTTTGTGACTACCCTCGCAGTGTTTGCACACATTTAGTTGCTGACTCACATTCTTAGTTGCAGTGTGCTGAGAATCACACACTTTTTCATAAAGCTGAGGATCCCAAATAGAGCACTTCCAGGATGGAACTTATCATTCAAAGTGGTGCTCAGGATGCAAATCATGGCCTTATGCCTAGAAGGTGAGCACTGACCCCACAAATAATATTTCCTAAACTAGTGTTGTTATAAAAAGAATCTCCAGTTGGAGATTCTGATTCAGATGAAGACATCAGATTCCACCTCTAAATAAAGATGCCCCAAATTACAGTCCAGACTGTATGAATACATACTGAAAACCTCAGGAAGCATGTGGGTGAGAGTGCAGAAAAAAGGCCGCTGTCTTGGATAATGTCTATCACACAGAGAAGCACAGGAAGTTGTTTTTGGTGATTATAATAAGGAGCAATTATTGAGTGAAAACGAACTCTACTTTGAAACAGGAGTATCTGTAATGTCTGCCAACCTCCTAAACTAACATCAAAGCTTTACCCTTCAGAGGTGCAGGAGGGAGAATTCCAGGTGGGGTTAGAATGTAAAGGTCTAATCATCTTCTACCCTCTAACCTGACTGTCCATCTTTGAATTGTTTTCATTTCAGAGGTGAAAAATTCCCTTCTTCTGAGAAGATACTTACGTCCCCCTGAAAAATATTACACAATCTTCCAGTGCTTCATAACTTTAACTTACCTTACATCTACCTGAATCTCGCTTCAGTTTGACCCCATTTCCTTTTATTTTGTTTTCCCAGATTTCAGTGTACACCATTGTCTTAGAGAAAATAATTATTTTTATTTTGATAGATCATGATTATATCTCCAGGCTAGTCATTCTTTTGACCACATTTGCATTTATTTTCGAGCATTAAAATTCTCTATCTCCATTTAATGCTTTCTTTAAATAGGGAAGAATATAATAACTACATAGTTTTTTTTGTTGTTTGTTTTTGGTTTTAGGCCACACCTGGCAGTGCTCAGGGGTTACTTCTAGATCTGTGCTCAGAAATTGCTCCTGGCAGGCTCAGAAGACCTATGGGATGCCGGGGATCAAACCCAGGCCCATCCCAGGTCGGTTGTGTGCAAGGAAAATATTTTACCACTGTGCTATCACTCTGGCTCCTACCTAGTTTTTAAAAACAATCAGTTATAGGACAAGGAAGATAGTCAAAGAATCGAAGTATCTATTTTGTATGTGGGAGCTCTAGATTTGATCCCTGATACCACATGGTTCACTGAGCACCAGGGTAAGCAATACTTGAATATGATCCCTCAAAAAATGTCAGTTTTAAATTCCTCACAAACTGTTCTAAGGCCTGTTTTCCAAATTAGAACAAAGTTGGTTTTTTTTTTTTTGGGTTTTTTTTTTTTTGGTTTTTGGGTTTTTTGGGCCACACCCGGCGTTGCTCAGGGGTTACTCCTGGCTGTCTGCTCAGAAATAGCTCCTGGCAGGCACGGGGGACCATATGGGACACCGGGATTCGAACCAACCACCTTTGGTCCTGAATTGGCTGCTTGCAAGGCAAACACCGCTGTGCTATCTCTCCGGGCCCAGAACAAAGTTTTGATAGGGTCTAGGATATGATGTAAGGGTAAGTCCAGGGTAACAACATATCACGAGGTTATAAAATCATGATTCTATTTGATTTAAGTAAAACAATTTCAAAAACTGTTATAAAAGTCAAGATTTAGCAGCAATCTGATTGTTAATGTAATGCAAAATATTAAAACATAATTTGAAATTCTGTTTGTTGTTTGTTTGGGGGCCACTCCAAGTGGTCCTCACAGATGACTTCTGGCTCTGCACTCAAGGATCACTCTTGGTAGGGCTCAAGGGACCATATGAGGTGCTTGAGATTTAACCTGGGCCTGTCTCCAGCAAGGCAAGCACGTTTCCCACTCTCTTAAACCAACTTTGTTTTCTTAATGATAATAAAGAACTGACTTACCAAATAAGTTAGTAGAACTACAGCCATGAAAAATATTTTCTCTTTCTCTAGTAGCACATTTAAAGCCATCACTCTTATTAAAAGTCTTTACAGTTGAAGAGTTCTGAAAGAGATAATACAGCAAACATTAACACCAATCATGCTTCGTGTTTACTATGTAATTATTGCCATTTACTATATGCACTAGAAAATGTTTTGTTTTTTATGTTTAAGAGTATGATGGGCTACACTCATCAGTGATCAATCAGGGTTTATTCGTGGCTTTGTGTTCATGAGTCACTCCTGGAAGTAATCAGAGGACCAGAAATTGAGCTGGGGTAATACCTGTACTATCTCTTCAACTCCAAAATTATTTATATTTTAAAAGGAATCACTTTTTAAAAAGATACAATGCACAAATAATATGTGATGATTTGAAAGTTCAGAGGATGATAACTGAAGCATTTACATCCTATCTTAATCTCCTATGGACTCTGAATTTCTAGGCTCTATTTTCTACCCAAGTTTCTTGTATACAGTCACCTTCATCCAGTAGACAATGATTTCAAACAATGATGAAATAAACCATCCTATGAAGTAGTTTAGTCAAAGCCAACAAGATAACAGAAATGATAAAATGTTTAATACAAAAGTCAGTACTGGGTGCTAGGCACAATTGTCATTACCTCAGTCACTCAATCCTCACAACTGCTCTAGAAAGTAGAGCACATGGGCGGGCCATTTCAGAGCAGTGAAACACAGAAAGTTGAGTGCCATGCTCCTGGGCATAGAGAAATGATAACATCTTGGTACCAATCTGGCCTTTCAAGAGAAAGAGAAACTATCTCTTCTTCAGAAATGATTCAAAATGTAGAAACAACCCTAGTTGATTGCTGTTGGTATTTTTTATACAGATTTCTACAATAATGTCATGAAACGAAACACACTGAAAAAGAAACAGGAAGACTTGTCTGGAGGCTTCACCTCTCAAGTGGAGAGACATACACCCCTGAACCATTGATCATCTACAGAAACAATCACAATTGTCTACAACATCACCACGAGGCAAACCTCTACCAGGGGAGACCCTGCTGCTACTCCAAGAATGTTCCCTTGACACCCAGATGACTCAGCGACAGCAGCAACTTGCTTGCAGGGTAGGACACTCCGCATTTGATGGTGAGGTGAAACTGGAGGACGCTTTACATCCTGACTTCGAAGAAGCACAGAAACCAGAATCCTTCTGGCACAGAAATCAGAATCTTTAACTACAGAAACCCGACGACAACAACAGCTAATGTGTGAAAAAATTTCGCCACAGAGAATGACTCAGGTTGGACAACCTAGTATGCCTGGAACCCAAAGTCGTATGCCAGAGAATTTCAGAGATAAGGTCTCTTTGTATTTAGGACAAGGCATTTTACCCATATTTTGCTGGGCTATGCAAACAGCTACACTTGCCACTCTCACACCGTTATTGCTGTATTTATTTTTAATTCTTCTCCTTTTTTTTTTTAAAGAGCTTACTAAACTTTCTGCTGGTGCTTCAATGAATTCATTGTGAGTCAGTATTCTTTCCTTTCTCTTCCATCTCTTTAGTTTTTCTTTCCACTTTCTATTTAAAAAAAAAACATGTTGCTTTTGGTCTTCCTAAAAATGTATTATTATCAGTTATGTCAACTATGTAATACATTTTCTTTAAATAAATTAAATTTAAAAAATGTGGAGAGACAAGGGTTCAGTTTTCCAGGAAGGGTAAATCTTCCAAAACTAAGGAAGCTCAGAACAGATGATCTCTCTGACTACACAGAAAGAAGACAGAGCAGAAAACTGTAACCAGGGGCCAAATAACTCAAGGATGAATGAAAAGACAACAAAAGAAGCAGTAGGGGACTGAGGCTGCTAATCAGCAACAAACTGATAGGAGACCTAACCCCCCTGTGCATCCCCTCTTCAGGAGTCCGCTATCAGGGCAATGAGGAATCACTCCTTTGAGTTGAACCAACGACCCAAGTGGAATGTATTCAAACAGTTGTGAGGTTTTTTTTTCCTTTACCTTTCCAGATGCTTCAAAACAGCCATTTCCTCATACCCCCACACACCTCAGAACCATCCAGCAATTATCCAAACACGAAATTTACTGCTTATATAGATCCAGAATTGCGTTAGCAGATAAAATCACATTACCTGAAAGTTATATTCCAGGATATCTCTTGTTGACATGATCCTATTTTTTAATGTGCTGATATGTTATAGTTTATAAAATCTATCTGAATCAAACTGATATGAAAAGGAGTCTAAGTGCCAGTAAATTTGCACTACATAATAATAAAAAGAAATGAGCAGAGCCATCATATTAAAAAAAGTCTAGACAATCAATATACTCCGTGGAGAACTATCAACTATTTTGGAAAGAAAAAGAAAGCAATACTCTTTTTTGTCTTCTCTAGCAAAGAGAATATCTGGTATTTTATCAATTCAGAAGTCATGGCAATATGATTTTTTATTTCATAGGCAGTACCTATCTTATGTACAAAAATAAACATGCTAAAATAATATTGTTTCATCATAGAGTGATATTCATGGGGAATTTTTACCCTCTTCCCTCCCAACTAATTCTTTGGTTGTTGGAGGGAGCGGTTTCCAACCAGTGTTTGGGGGCCACTTCTGTGATACTCTAGGATCACTTTTGGGCCACTTCTGTCTGGGACCACTTCTGTGATACTCTGCCAGCTCAGGTGAATCAATGTGAGGATAAGGAGAATCTCTATGCCTTGATGCGGGACAATCTGGGTAACATGGTACTGAGAGGCAAGTAGTGTCAGGGTTCAAACTTGGATCCCGTGTATGCAAATCATGTACTCCTAAAACCACTACTATCTCCTATCTTTACAAATTCTTTACAATGCAAATATTCTGTTAATAAAAAGATATACATATAATGTTCTTGTGGCAAAACATGGTGCCCTCCTTGAAAAACTATGAGGCTTAGATTATAGATTATATAGGCTTAATTTATTGGGACATATTGGGGAAATGAAAACTATTGCTAAGAGATAAAAATAAGACTTATAGGGGCCAGAGCAATAGCACAGCAGTAGTGTGTTTGCCTTGTACGCAGGCAACCTGTGACGGACTCCCCGGGCTTAATCCTCAGTTTCTCTATGGTCCCCAAAGACAAGAGTGATTTCTGAGGGCAGAGCCAGAAGTAACCCTTGAGCACCACCGGGTGTGGCCCCACCCCAAATAAGATCTATCTTAGAGGAATGCTGTAAGGAAGAGCAGAAATGGTGACCATGAAAAGGTTTAACCATGCCTGAGCACATTGAAAGCTAGGTTGAACTATAGTAGGGTAGTTGGTGATCTACTACTACTACTACTACTACTACTACTACTACTATTACTATTACTACTACTACTACTACTACTACTACTACTACTACTACTACTACTACTACTACTACTACTACTACTAGAATAGCCTGGCCCAGGAGTATTTATAAACAACCATCACAGTGAAGGAATCTTATAAGTGTAAACAAGTTTTCAGAGATAAGATTAAACGCTTTATGAGATGTTTTGGCCTTAGAAAAGGTGAACATTTTAATAAAATAGTAAGTGCTTGAAGAATAATATTACAACTAAAATGGGGTAATAAAATATATTTATAAAAATTGCCCTACGTCTGGGTATTTGGGGTCTAGCCCAGGTAGAAAAATGTATTTAAGACACTTCAAAGTTAAGCATTAAGCATGAGGAATACACATTAGGCAGATTATATACAATGGATCACTTTAGTTTTTATTGTTAGCCAGAATATTCAGAGGAAACATTGACCAAGAACCTCACATTCATTTTTGAAATACACACACAGGAAAGTTGCACTATCTAAGTAGAAAGAAGACATGTCAGACCAGACCTGGTTTCCAAGTTTCTAGGGGTATGAAAACTAGCAGCTTCAAAATTTGCTCTTCAACAGCTCTGAGAAAATTGGCATTATCAAAAGAATAGAAGAACAGGAGCCTGGAAGTGTGCTACTGGCAGCAATCTGCCCATGTGCATAGAATGCAGTTGCTCACCTAACCAAGCTGTCCTGCCTTCACAGTAGGTAAATTCAACAAACACAGAAATGCACACACACCCCATGTACTTCCCTGTCCCAAACTAGAAAGCTGGTATCCAGGGGGAAAAGTCCTGCTGACAGGATATTTACAGCTTGTCTTCCTCTCTCTTGGTAGGGCAGACCACTGGATTCCAGCCCACAAGGGCTGTTACAACTTGCATGTCTTTCAAGGGCCACCCCTTATCTTGCCTAGGGGCCTTGTTCTACTCTTGCCTTCATTTCTTATGCCTGCCCCGCAGTGAGTAAAGGTTCTTCTGGGATCTCCCTGGATCAGCACAGGGACTCTCCTTCCTATTTCTTTTGAGCCCCAAAATATGTCATGTTGCCACCACTATCTGCTTTTTCTCTTTTGGTAGTATTTGTGTAGCAAATGGTAGTATATAGATGGCAGCATCCTTCTTCAGCCACAACATCATTTAATTTTTTTAAATGCCTTCAATATCCAAAAGAAAGAATTTGCTGTAAAAGCTAGAAAACTCAACAAAGATGAGACCAATATTGAGGTGACATAGCAGGAGTAGAGCATCCAGTGTCCCCTCCCCTAAGAAGCACACACAACTCAAAGGCTCTAGTCTCTACCTTCTCTTCTTGTTACACAGGAATTCTGTTTCCATTTTATCTCCAATCAAGCCACTAAAGCCTACAACCAATTTGAGTCTAAAGACAAAATGACAAGAAATGAGATTTTATTCTAAAATGGATGTCTCTCGAAATATATGCGCAATATATATTGAGACAGAGATTCATTAAATTTACTTCTTCGGGTTGATATAAGGACTACAATATACATGAAAATATGCACAGCCATAATTTGAGATTAAAATATAAATTACTACAGTAGAATTTTGACCAGGACACCATTTTCTGATTTAAACTACTATATAAGCAAAGATCATTCAAGAAAAAGATTTAGTATTTTATTTGTCAGATTTTTAACAATAAGTAAGTTTTCTAATAATTATTTTTATTTTTTATCTTATAAGTTACAAGTTTTATCTTATAAGTTAAGTCAGTAAGTTTTCTAATAATTATTTTTATTTTTATTTTATAAGAAACCAAGGCATATACATCCTAGAATAATTCAAATAGTCTGTACCCTTTTATTTATTTTTTTAAATAACCTGTGAAATTTCTAGCCAGAGACATAGTAAAGTGGATAAGTGCTTTGTAAGCAGCTAGCCCGTGTTTGATCCTGAGCTTTACATATGGTCCCCCGAGCATCACTAAAAATGATTCCTTAGTAATGAGCTAGGAGTAAATCCTGAGCATAGCCAGGGGCAGTCCAAGCCCTACCAAATATTGTTCATATTTCTGTATTTTTTCTATTTCTTAAAGTTATTCATTATCCTATATGCAGTTCACACAACTGCAATAATATTTGTTTTTGTTTGTTTGATTGCTTACTGTTAAGGATCGAATCCAGGGATTCAGATTTGCAAATAATATGCCTATCATTGAGTTATAACTCAGGTCCCATAAAAAATAACATAAATTGTATCAATGTTTCTTTTTTTTTCTTTGTGTTTTGGGCCACACCTGGTGATGCTCAAGAGTTACTCCTGGCTATGTGCTCAGAAATCGCTCCTGGCTTGGGAGATCATATGGAATGCCGGGGGATCAAACCATGGTCCATCCTAGGTTAGCATGTGCAAGGCAAACACCCTACCGCTTGTACCACTGCTCCAGCCCTGTATTAATTTTTCTAATAAAACCACATTTGATGGGTATTTTTTCCTAATATGCAATGAAGTAAAAAAAAATGCTAAATCAGTATTAAAATAGGAAGGCTTACAATTTATAAGATTAAAACTGAAATAAAGGCAATATTGTACACATAGCCTTTTCACTTTAACACAATCATAAATTATTTAAATATCTTCCTTTCACATTCTAAGAGTAAAAAAATGTATTAGAAATATAGGGTATGTTTGGCTATTTCCAAACAGGAAAAAACCCCACAGCCTCTAAGTAGTCCATCTTGAACTTCAATTTCACTATATTTTAAAACTATTCTTATGCAGTAAAGTTGGCAATCCCTTTTGTAGCTGAGGAAGTTCAAATTGCTATGCTATAATACATATTTGTTGGCTTGGAAGCATGAATGATTTCCCTATTTCAAATTATAAAATGTTTTCTACCAAAAAACTTTGAAAGTCTTAAAATATTTGCTGCCAAATACAGTATCATTAGTTCACTCTAAATTAAAAATCACATATGGAACCACTTACTCTGACTATTATCATTATATCTTCTTAATCTTTGCTTTTAGGAAAATCATTGGCAATGTTCTCAAAGTGTTTACTAAATAAGTATGTCATAACTATGGCAGTTTTCTCAAAATTCAAAAATGTTTCTCTATCCTAGAACACAAATATAGGAGTCATTATCTCATCAAGAATTTAGGGGACTTCAAACTTTGACCCCATCTATTCTAGGAGAATTGTGCATAACCATTTCTAAAACACAGCTGTTCAAATTTTTATTTTAGCAGTAAGTCTGGAGAGATTTCAACTCTTTTCAATTTCCTAATGTTTACAGTGTTTATGTGCTATTTAAGTAGGCTCCATTCTTTTTATAATTTTCTCCTATTAAACTCATCCAAGTCAACTGATGAGTGGCTAATGTTATTTAATCTTCACTTATACAGATTTCTTGGTCTCATATAATTTCCAATAAGTGGTTGTTCTTCTAAAGCCCAGGCTTCAAAACGTAGTTCTAAAGGTACGTATTCCATGATGTATGTACCAGACGATAACCCAATACTGTTTAAACATTTTATTTTAAATGTAAACATTTCAGACAGATAAAATACGATGAATGAACTCACTACTCAACCAGCATATAATGAAAAGAAAGTAAGTGGTTTTATATTGTTTTGCTGTTCCTTTACTTCATTTGGAAGGTTACGTTATAAAAAGGCCATGGACATTTAATAATCCACTGCCATGAGACAAAATGAATTTAACTGCTTAACTCTAACAGTTTTTTGACTCTTGTCTTGTAAGCAGCTGCCTATTTATTTGGGAGGTGCAATTATTCAAGTTGGGTAGCCTTATTTAACATGTAGTTAACAGAGTATATGGGCTTGTTTTGGAGTTTCAAATACAACTTGAGATACAGATTAAAAGCACTTGACCTTATCCATGTATTAAAGAAGCCTTTTGTATTTTGGTCTGTGCAGTATTAATTTCTGAATAGTGATATTGATAACTGGCATGAGTAAAGTTTGGGTTCAGAGCTTTACCATGATCTTACAGTGTTTAAATTCCTTCAAAAGAATAAAATTCTCTACACAAGTGTTAGCAGAGTTCTTCATTTTTGCTTTAAAAGTCCTGAACATATCAATGTATGCCTGAAACCATCATTATAACAATAAGTAAATTATAGAACCTCAATGAAGTGGGCTTTTTTTGTTTGTTTTTGGGTCACATCCTGCGACTCTCAGGTTACTCCTGGTGCTGTGCTCAGAAATCGCTCCTGGCAGGCATAGGGGACCATATGGATGCCGGGATTCGAACCACCGTCTAACCTGAATCAGTTGATGCAAGGCAAACGCCCTACTGTTGTGCTATCTCTCTGGCCCTTTAATAAAGATTTTTTTTATTTTGTTTTGTTTTTGGTTTGGGGGAACAACCTCCAGAGCTGAGGTCTTATTCCTGGCTCAGCACTCAGGGATCAATCCTGGTAGTACTCAGGGGATCATTGAAATTGGTGGGTCATATCCAAGGCAAATGCCTTACCTAATGGATTATTGCTCCAGTCTAATAAATATTTTTAAATAAAAATGTTAAGTCCTAAACATGCCTTACATTATATATTAGAAAAAAAATAAAACAATCAATTTACTGATCAAAATACATATAAAGGACAAGATATAGTTACTACATACACCAATTAATTTTCCACTGATTTATATATAGAAATTAAATCTTTTGATGAGTTAAAATTAAAAAGAATCAATTTTCTGTTCTTTTTCAAAGCCTTTTTTTTTTTTTTTTTTTTTTTTGGTTTTTGGGCTACACCTGGCATTGCTCAGGGGTTACTCCTGGCTTTCTGCTCAGAAATAGCTCCTGGCAGGCACGGGGGACCATATGGGACACCGGGATTCGAACCAACCACCTTAGGTCCTGGATGGGCTGCTTGCAAGGCAAACACCGCTGTGCTATCTCTCCGGGCCCATGTCTCTTAATGTTAGCAATATTATTACTCAAGTCTTCTGGACAGTAAAGGTACTTTATGCTATAATTGCAGGTACTGAATTTGAGATCTAATGTGAACTCAGCATCAAAGAAATGCGTAACTTAGAAGAGGTTGCCACAGAAAACACCAATACAACTTTTCCAAGGTAACATTTTTTATGGAAAGAAAACTCTAAGGTCACAAAAACCATCTGATCATAGCCGTTTGTCATGGGACATTTTCACAGATAGAAAAGCAAAGAACTTTGAGGGCTCATGATACAGCTCTTAGTAGATACTATACACACACACACACACACACACACACACACACACACACACACACACACACACACACACACACACACACAGTTTTGTTTGGGTCATACCCAGCAGCGCTCAGGGGTTACTCCTGGCTCTAGGCTCAGAAATCGCTCTTGGCAGGCTCGGGGGATCATATGGGATGCCAGGATTCGAACCACCGTCCTTCTGAATGCAAGGCAAACGCTTTACCTCCATGCTATCTCTCCGGTCCCCAAATACTTAATATTTCTTAAAAATTACATTGCATTTGTTTTATTTTCAAGATAATTTGATTAATACTAAGCCCCCTGAATTCTTTACAAATATCCACATCTCTGTAAATTATTAATATCAGAAGCCATTTTTTAAGAATAGGGCTCAAGTGTCACTCCTCTTAGTAACAGATTTAAATTAGATAATAAGCAGTATTCCAAATAAAATGTTTTCAGACTACACAAAAGAATAGGGTGAAATTGCACAAAATGTCTACGGTAAAACGGCACTATCAAAAGCACGTTGATTAAATCCTGAATGGATGCAACATAATCTTTCCATTTGCACCTGAGTGATCCGGAAATAGCATAGAAATAAATTAGTGTGTTTGCATAAGTCGTTATTAAAAATAACTGTTTCAGTTTGTATATTTAAAATAAAAGTGTCTTCCACTAAAGGACAATGTCACTGAGTGAAACAAGATGCCCTCGTCAATATTTCTGAGTTAAATTGCCTCAATGAAAACTAGATGATACAATGCTTTGAGGCTTTGTTTCAGATTGGGTCATTTTACTCAGAGGCACCCAGAAAGGAACGTTGGTTTCTTAAGCGGGGTAAGAAACTGCCACCACACGATTGGTTAGAATTTCGTCTTCCCAAACTTCAAGGGTGCATGAGCTACTATGCCTCGTCAATGAAGTTTGGCTTTAGAATCTGGCCAAGGCCTGTGACAGCAGAGCTCTCTGGTTTCTACCTGTCACTTCACTGATGAAAGTTGCTGACATTTACAGAACTTCCCTACCCCGGCACCAGGATGCATTTAGTTATGCAATTTATCATGCATCGTGCAAATGTTCTCTCACGCCTTGCTCAGGTGCAACAGGGCCTGCAGCTGCTTCCCCAACACCCCCTTCTCCAGCCCCTGCCCCTCTCCCCAGGCGCGCTCTGGAGGCAGACCAGCCCGCACCAGGTTTGTCATTGCGCGCGAGTGTGATGGGCTGAGAGGGCTTCGGGCCTGGGATCGACTCGCGGGGCTGAATCTACAGACTCTCACGCTTCCCAGACCCCTGAACCGCCAAGACACGGTCTCGCCGGCTCCTCCTCCAAGGGAAGCCTGAAGCTCCCAACTCTTGGTCAGCATCTCGATCCAGCCACCGTCTCCTCCTCGGAACGTCCGAACAGACGCTGCTCCCGGCTTTCCTCCGCGGGGGGCAGGACAGGACCAGGGACCCTCATCACGCTCCACGCAGCCCCTCGAAGGACCGGGCACCCACCTCCTCGCTCCCCGAGCTGGCCCGCCGTGCCGGTTGTTAGCTCACCGCGTCGCCCAGCAGGTCCCGGTCGGTGTCTCGGCACCGCAACTCTACCGAGCACGTTGACAGCAGGGCTCCCGGGGCGGAGCTGGGGTGCAAGGCCTCCCGAGGAAGCCCGCACACAGAGCGCTTCCCGTAGCCCGGCAACGGCAACGGGGCACACCCACCGAAGTCTGCCCCAACTCAGGGCGCCCCCTATGCCTGCCTAGGCTGAGCGGGCCTGGCCCCTCCAGCTCTCGCTCAGTCACGCCATGCATACATTCTGCAACTGGGGACCCCTGGAGTGAGCAGAGAACTCTTCTGCCCTGCTACTTGCTATCAGGTTTTGAAACTTTGGAACTGGAGTTTGTGCCTGTACGAGGCAAGCTGGCTACTTTCAAGTTTTCTAGGAGGAGTGTTTAAAAAGTTTGAGACTTGATTTCCCCCCCCCTCTTCCCCCACCCCAGCGTTGGAATGCTATAGAGAGCATGTCAGAGTTCCAATTTCCTCTGCTCACTGAATGAACCAAGAACTTAGGCCAGAGAGATAGTCCAACAAGCCGGGCACTTTTCTTGCACACAGTTGACCTGTGTTCCTTCCTGGAATGGCCTATGATCACCCAAGCGCCACCAGGAATAATCCCTGAGCACAGCCAAGTATAATCCCCTCACCCCTCAACAAAACAAAACAATAAAAACTGCAGGGTTCTTTGGATGGAACCAAATTTCATATTTCTTTTCTATAACCCAAGTAGACTGGAAGTCAGTATTTATAGGTTGTTATACATACTTATAAACATCTATTGTTGTCCCACACTAACAATATTATAATGTTAATATCATTATCATTGCTCAAAGTTACCCTCAGTATAATCTACTTTAAATCTGATACCATCAGACGGCCAAAGTAATTAAATCACAAAGATTTACTTTAAAACAATGACTTGCAAACTGCAGCCTCCAGGAAAGTCAGCTTCCCCTAGTCTTCCCATCAGCTGTTAGTTCCAGTACCAGGACAGTCTGGGTATTCTTGATGAAAACAAACTCCTTCCTAAGTTTCATCTTTATACTTACCCAGGTCTTTTACCTCTACTCTGATTTCTTACTTTACTTTTATTCAGGACCTAACTCAAAAGAAAATGACTCTCATGAGTCTTTCCAAGATTTGTGGCTCTCTTGCCACAGTACAGCACTTGTCCCAAGTTACTTTGTGTCACTAGTTTTTTGTCCTTCCTCAAGGAATTAAAAGTGTTGACCAGGGGAAAGAAACAGAGTATTGAAGTGAAGACACTTGCTTTGCACATGGCCAGCTTAGGTTTGTTTCCATATGTCCCAAACCTCACCAGGAGTGATCCCTGAATGTAGAACCCAAGTAATCCATAAGTACTTCTGGATATGGCCCAAAAAACAATGACAAAAAACTCTCTAAAAATAGGTGTATTTTGTTCAAACTTGTATCTCTGATAGTATCAAACATTCAAAAAGTGCTGAATAAATGTTTTCTGAGTGAAACTACCTCTTTGACTTTAGCCAAGTGTTCTAGTTTCTCTAGCCTCCTTAGTATTCAGAGACAGTAACATTATACTTAGATCATTTGTTCTTGCATCATTTCATGTGGATTTGATTGCTTTTTCCCAGTCTGTTAACATATTATGGAGAAACCCCTATGTTTACATGCTACACCTTTAGCATTATAAAATCTTGATTGGATGCCACTTAGCCATTCAATATTTGGAAGTTTCACTTCACCTTCATAAATTTTTATATAAAATAAATAATTTTATTGGTGTCTGTTAAATCAGGTAAGGTATTTAAAGAACTTAACACATTGCTTACCGCATAGTAACCAGTCAGAAAATGGCACTTAATATTAGTAGCAATATACCTTTCCTAGTTTCTGTCAATTTGTAACTATCATGAATAAATGATAACTGAAGTAATAGTTGACAGTGGAAAACAGTATTAATCTGTGTACTCTAACAATTACTTGTATCATATATGTTCCATAAAAGCCAGACAAGGGCCTGAGCAGTGGCGCAAAGGGTAAGGTGTCTTTGGGATGCCCCGGCATTCCATATGGTCCCCTATACCAGGAGCGATTTCTGAGCTCATAGCTAGGAATAACCCCTGAGCATAATTGGGTGTGGCCCAAAAACAAAACCAACAACAAAAAAAGCCAGACAAATAAATATTCCCATTTTAACTCACTTTGAGTATTTCTTTTTTTTTTTTTTTTTTTTTGGTTTTTGGGTCACACCCGGCGGTGCTCAGGGGTTACTCCTGACTGTCTGCTCAGAAATAGCTCCTGGCAGGCACGGGGGACCATATGGGACACTGGGATTCGAACCAACCACCTTTGGTCCTGGATTGGCTGCTTGCAAGGCAAACGCCGCTATGCTATCTCTCCGGGCCCCACTTTGAGTATTTCTATAACCCAGATATCTTATCTGACTGAGAAAACAGACCCACAAATAAACAGCAGTTTAAAAATGCAATCATGGAAGCTAGAGCATCGGGTAGGGCATATACCTTGCATTTGGCAAACCCAGGATTGATCTCCAGAATCCCAAATGGTTCCTTGAGTATCACTCGGAGTAATTCTTGAGGGTAGAATCGGGTGCAACCTGAGTCTGCCCCCCCAAAAAACCACAAAACCTGCAATTATGGAGCCTGAGAAATAGTACAGTATTTGGGGTGCCTGCCTTGTATTCAGTTGACCCCAGTTTAATCCTTGGCATCCCATTAGGCACCTGACCTTCACCAGGAGTGATCCCTGAGTGCAAAACCAAAAGCCCTGAACACCAGCAGGTATAGCTTCAAAACAAACCGAAAACATAATTCCTAGATTCACTCAGAGGAAAATATATGCTTAGATATGGGACTGTGGATATTTGCTCCCTTTAAAAAACTTCAATACCATTAATGAGTTGAGCATTTTTACTGAAAAGGCCAAACAGTTATAAGGCAATTGGTAGAAATGTTGTTTGTAATATTATGTTGAGGATTATTTTTCTAAAGCTAGTTTTGGAAATATACAGCACATTTGCTTAAGGAGAGTTTCCAAAAAATATGTTGAGGTAAAACAAATAACAAACTTTTTGAAAAGTAATTAAATTGAGCCACAGACTAGACCACCAAAAGAAAACTTAATGGAAAATTATTTAACTTTTTTAGTAATTGCTAGCTAAGCTCTTATTTATTGAGAAAATGAAATAGATTGTAAACTACACACAAATCTGGAATTCTGTGTCTTGTCACAGATGCAGTGGTAATCCCAAATATTAATAAGATTTATTAAACTTAATTTTAAAAATAGTAGAAAAACAACCAACACACCACTATTTAAGTTACTACCAGCTCTCATTGCTGTGAATTATAGATTGTAGAATTGGAGTCAGACATTGAATGATTTGTTCAAGGTCACAGAACAAGTTCACTATAAAACTGGAATCAAAAAATTTTTCTCAAATGCACAAATGCACATGGAACTTTAAGATAGAACACATTTTAGGGGCCCGGAGAGATAGCACAGCGGTGTTTGCCTTGCAAGCAGCCGATCCAGGACCAAAGGTGGTTGGTTCAAATCCCGGTGTCCCATATGGTCCCCCGTGCCTGCCAGGAGCTATTTCTGAGCAGACAGCCAGGAGTAATCTCTGAGCATCGCCGGGTGTGGCCCAAAAACCAAAAAAAAAAAAAAAAAAAAAAACACATTTTAGGACACAAGTCTAACTGACATAAATTCACAAATATAAGAATTATACCAAACACCCTATCTGACCACAATATTACAGATTACAGATTATAGATTGACTATAAAAAGATGTGGAGAATATCTAACATCTGGAGGCTAAACAACAGGCTGCTCAACAACAGCTGGATCAAAGAGAAAATAAAAGAAGAAACAAAGAGATTCCTTGAACCTAATGATAATGAAGAAACAAATTGCCAAAATCTATGGAACACAAGAAAAGCAGTGAATAGTGGAAAACTCATAACAATATAGAAAATAATTAGAAATAGACCATGGCAATTATGTGGTGCATATCTTTATTGCTGCAGTGCTCACTGGATATTTTATTTGATACTTCTTTTTGAACTATTGTGGTGTTTCACCTTCTTTTTTCCCCTTCATCTCTCAAACCGAGGATGAGAGCAATCTAGAAGGACTCTGTCCATTATTGGCATAGTTGATTTTTACCCCATTTTATTACTTTTCTCTTCCTGAAGCAAAACCACATAACTTGAACTATCTAGTCCCGCCTCCCAATTAGAGGGGGAAGTAATGGAGGTACCAAGACCAAACAGTTATAAGATCACTAAGTAGTAAACTAGACACTAGAGGGGACCACTCATTCTAAAAGCCCCTGGGGTGAGGGTGGAGGATATGGGAGGCAGGATGGGAATAGAGGTGAAGGGAGGACAATTCATTGGTGGGAATTCCCCTGATTCAATGTTAATATGTATCTAAAATATTACTATGAATGATATGTAAGCCACTATGATTAAAATAAAAATTATATTTAAAAAGATATAAAAGTTAAAAAAAGAAAAGTCACAAATTTTTATTTTATTACTTCATTGACATTTAGAGCATTGTCTTGTTACAAAATAATCAATGAGTTTCTGGGTTTCAATTCTTAGAAATACATAATAATAACAGTTATAATGGTAAAATAGTCCTATTTATGGCAAGGTGATGAATTCCTTCAAGAATAAAGCACATGTCTTATAAGATTAAATAATTACAGTAAAAGTTATATTAAAAATAAAACCAAAAAATCAATTAAATTTTACTACTTAGAATAAGCAATACATTTATATTGATTAAAATCCATATTTTTCATAAATATGTATATAATAAAGACATATATATGTATACATGGGTAATAATACAAGTTCCATATATAATCCATTTGATATTATAAAATGGTACTGCATTTTATTTTTCTCCAAATATTTTGTGCCTCAGTGCTCTTAGGATAAAAGTTTACATTGTTTTGTTACAGAGAAAATATTGATTTTCAGTATCAAACATTTTTTTTCTGTTTGCTTTTTTGGAGGGTTTTGGCCTTACCAGACATTGCTCAGATATCACTCCTAACAAGCTTGAGGGACCAAAGTTTCCTGTGCTTGGCAAGTAATCTAGCCACCATACTCTGGGTTTGGTCCACTAGTATGTAGTGGAGGTGACTCTTAAATAATGATCAGAATGTTTGGGGATGATTGTTTATAATACTTTGCCACTTAGGCATGGCAATTCAATTCCAGGGACCAGAAATATGGAGCTGTTTAGGTCCTTAGGGTTGGGAAACACCAGATACATTGATGGTGTTCAGGGAACATTAAAGCCACACTTGCGGTACTCAGGAACCTCAAGGGTTTTATTACTGATGCTGGCTTGGCCATGTCATTTCAAAGTTTAAACTCCAGTCAAAAAACAAGCAAAAAATGTGTTCTTTATTGCTAAATTCATATTTCTACCTTTGAATACAGGACATATTTTGGAAACATCATTATATTACTTTATCTCTGATTTTTATTGGACTATATATTTGGAGTTTTGGAGTACTTTTTTGTTGTTTTTTCTGTATTATACTTCAGGGATCATTTCTATAGTATGGACTATAAATTTGAAGCATAATTTTTTTATAAATTTGAAGAATTTAAATTTTGTGATTTTTTTAAATTCTGGTTTGTATATTTTTAGAAAAATAAATCTGAGTCTTTCCAAAAAATACATTAGAAACAATACATTAGGGCCCGGAGAGATAGCACAGCGGCGTTTGCCTTGCAAGCAGCCGATTCAGGACCAAAGGTGGTTGGTTTGAATCCCGGTGTCCCATATGGTTCCCCGTGCCTGCCAGGAGCTATTTCTGAGCAGACAGCCAGGAGTAATTCCTGAGCACCGCCGGGTGTGACCCAAAAAAAGAAACAATACATTAGAAAAGAAGAAAATGACAAAATCAAGTTCATAACCATAAAACATAGCCAAATCAAAAAAACAAAACAAAACAAAAAAAAAACAAGAAACTGGGAGGCATCTCATTACCTAGTTTGAAGCTATAGTGTTCAAAATAACATGGTATTAGAACAAAGACAGCTTTTCAGATCAATGAGTCAGAATAGAATATCCAATGACAAACCCCCAAGCATATGGTCAACTAATCTTTGACAAAGGAGTCAAGAACATGAAATGGAACAGTCTCTCAACAAATAGATTGTAACAATTAGATAACTGTGTAATAAATTAAAGATTGATCCATATCTCACACCTTACACAAAAATCAATTAAAAGTGGGTTAAAGATCTTGATATTAGACCTGAAATTATAAAGTTCATTGAGAAAACATAGGCAGAACACTCCAAACTTAGAACTCAAGTCTTCAATGATAGGATGCCAAAGGTAAGAGCTATAGCATCAAACCTAAATAAATGGTACAACATACAACTAAAAAGTTTCTCTATGGCAGAAGAAACACAAACTAAAATGAGAAGGCAGCTAACTGAAAGGGAGAAATTTTTTTCACCCAACACATCAGATAAAGGTTGATATCAAAGGATTACAAAGTACTCACAAAGGTTAAGTCCACAAAACCCAAAAACCTTATCAAAAAATGGAGAGAGATGAACAGGACTTCTCTCAGGAAGACCAACAGATGACCAACAGACACATGAAAAAATGTTCATTATCACTTATCCATAGGGAAATTCAAATCAAGACAACACCGATATATCATCGTACACTAGTGCTGATGGCACATATCAAAAACACTGGGAACAATTTCTATTGATGAGAATGTAGCAAGAAAGAAACTCTCCTCCATTGCTGGTGGAAATGCTGCCTGATCCAACCCCTATGAAAATAGTATGGAGGATTCTCACTAAACTCAAAATAGAGCTGCCATATGACCCAACAATCTCACTTTTGGGTTCCTATCCCCAGGACAGAAGAACATTCATCCGAAAGTATATACACACACCTCTAGTCATTGCAGCATTCAGTACAATGACTAAGCCTTGGAAGCAAACTACCCAGGAACAGTTGAGTGGATCATGTAGATATGGTACATATATACAATGAAATACTACATAGCTGTAAGGAATGATGCCACTGTGCAATTTGCAGCAACATAGATGGAAGTAGGAGATATTTTGTTAAATTAAGTAAGGCAAAAATGAAGGATAAATGCCGAATCATATCACTTATATGTGGTATTTAAAATAACTGCAAGAAGCAACACAATGATCTAATTGGTGATTGTCTTGAAAACCATTAGCTTCAGGGTAGAAGAAGAGAAGGAACTGAGTGAAAGAGGAGAAACAAAAAAGCTTATATTCTCTTCTATACTTCAAAGAGAGCAATGGATACAGCTGCTTAGATTGAGCAGGTGTCCAATAAACTGCTCTTTATATATGTCTATAATAATTTTATAATGCTTTTATCTACTGAAACTGGTGAAGAATGCACTTGAAAGCCATGGACTCCCAGTACTGTGCTCACTATAAGAAGTTTTAATGTCTTAATTTTATTATGTCTATAATAACCCCTTGATTTTTTTGTCCACAGTAGTAATTGAGATATAGGTTGGTCACACTAGTTTCACATTGCAATGTTATAAGATAATGTCTTGACAAAAGTTCTAATTTATTCATTTTCCCACTTGATTTTGCTTGCTAATAAGATCTAATGTTTATGCTCATAGATAACAATGAAATATGCAACTGCATGCTATAAACTCCTGCTACAGTGCTCATTTATTATGTTATTACAATTTATTTTCAATTTTAGGTAGTTTACCATTATATCATAACGCTCATGATTTCAGTTTGCTTTCACGAAAGGAACTTAGATACTCAAGACCCACTAGATGATACTTTATAGTGGAGACTCCTTTTACAGTGTTCATTACCATATTGCTCAGTTTTCTAGACTTGAAAATTATAATTATTTTTTATAAATGTTCTATATACAATCTAACACAGGAAGCCTTTCTTCAGTAAAGTTAACCCTCACCAATGATGATTTTGCCTAGAAAATGAAAAACCTTTACATCTGATTTGCTGGCTTTATTTATTTTAAGCATTCTGACCCATTCCACCTGGATCAACTTTTCAACTGTATGATCCTCAGCTTCTGTGTATACATTTGCATGAATGTATATGTTGGCCACCTCCATGACTGTCTAATATCTCTCTGTAATATACATAATGTCTATCTATGTAGTATATTGTCCTTCCCCATGTTATAATTAACCCCTCCCCCTGCTTACCACTTTACAAATCCTTTTCTAGCCCTTTACTCTTTCACACTTGATCAATTTTTTTCTCCCCATTTAATTTCTTAACACCCCGGAACTAAAATGTGCCCCCTCTACCTCAACCAGCTGCCAACCAGCTTCCAAACCAAAAAGACAGATTCCCAGCCCACCTTACCTCAGCCCGTGAAGAAGCTGCTGATTTGCTCTCAGTGGCCCCCTTTGCCCCATCCCCATTGCTGTGAACTGTTGCTCGCTACCACATTTGATCTTTGAGAAACTCCCAGCTAGAGGACATTTCCTAATGTGTGTCTGTTGGGAGTCATTTTTCCACAAAACAATGTCGCAGGCTTAAACTGTGCTTCAGATTTTATTCCCCCTCCCCAAGACTATTTCAAAAGACTTAAAGGGGATATGTATGTCTTCTTCGTATATTTCTTTAATAGTATTAAAGAATACATATTAAAGCATACATATTAAATAATTACATTTAAAGAATACATATTTCCTTAATAGTATCATTTTTGTCTATTTCTTTATGTGGAGGCAGTTTTCCCCATTTTTTTTTAATCTGTTCAGTAGAAAATTGTAGTAGATATGTTTCTCTTGGATTCTGAATTTATGTTAGAACCAGGCTATTGGGATTGTTTAGCTTGTTATTTTTACCCCCATATGCACCAGTAGTACCATATGCCATTGTTCCGTTTTGCATATGTACATTAAAATGGGGGAAATCTTATGTGTAAAAACAAGTTCTTATCTAATAGGCATATGAATAAATAAATTTTATATTGCAGTGCAGTATACACCCTGAACATTTGTTATAGTGACTAGGTTTAAGCTTCAGAAAATCAGATATTGACCATTCACCCCTGAACCTTGGATCCTATCTGTGGAGCCAGTACAGTTTTCTGCACTAACACCAGAAATTGGATTTCTACCACATAAGGCCTTGATGCTGCCCAGGTACCAACTTGCTCCACAGTGGGTTCATATGACATCTTGACAACTTGGTAATAGCAACAACTTGCTTTCAGGGCAGGATTCCCTGCATTGCCACGTCATGGTGACATGAAAGCAGAAGATGCTCTGTGTCATCCTGGCTTTAACATAGGATCTATTAAAAAAAAACAACAACAGGATCTCTAACTACAGAAACATGACTTTAACAACTGTGATTGATAAGAACTTTTACTGAAACTATAAAGAAAGACTTTGGGGTTAGACAACTTAGTATGCCCAGAGCCTGGCAGTTGCCTTATGGCATGTTGCTTCATGGGTAGGGTCTACCTGTTTTTAAGTCAAAGGTTTTCCTTTTCTCTTTTCCCCATCTTTTGCTATGCCTATGCAAAACAAAACAAAACAAAAACCTGCCACACACATCCTTTTAAAATTTTTTTCCTTATTTTTTCTTTTTTATCTTTTAAATAGGGGTCCTCACCTTTTCCCTAGAACCTTGGGACACAAATTACTTTGTTTTATCACATATTTCTGCATTTCTCCATAAAACTAAGAAGTGGGGCCGGGCGGTGGCGCTAAAGGTAAGGTGCCTGCCTAGCCTGCGCTAGCCTTGGACGGACTGCGGTTCGATCCCCCGGAGTCCCATATGGTCCCCCAAGCCAGGAGCAACTTCTGAGCGCATAGCCAGGAGTAACCCCTGAGCGTTACTGGGTGTGGCCCAAAAAACCAAAAAAAACAAAACAAAACTAAGAAGTAAGGTAAAAAGAAAGACTGGGGGCCAGGAGCCTAGTGGTCTCAGATACATTCATGGGGGAAAAATAAGGACAGAACTAAAAATCCAAGTCAAAGTCAACAACAATAGAATCAAGAGACCTAAATTTTAACAATCTAAACTTAAATGGTCCTGTTATACTGGCAGGCCAAGGGTCAAGGGGTGGTGGTTTGTAATATAGGATACTCCCTGGATTCACTGGTGGAGAGAGATAGATGCTCATGGTGGGAATGGCCCTGATTCACTATACATCTAAAATTCAATTATGAAGGATTCTGTAGATCACAATGATTTCAATAAAATAAAATAAATAGAGTTTTAGGGCATAACTGTAGTAATGTGCTCCGCTGGGTTCAATTCTGGAATCACATGGTCCCCTGAGTATTATTAAGTTCAGGCCCCTAATACTGCCTAGAATAGCCACTAGATCACCTGAATACAGCTTAGGAGTCCCCCCCACCCCACCCAAATAAAGATAAAAGTAGGAAAAACATGGAATCAAAATCAACCTCTGTTTCCTAATACAAATCTTTACCATACCATTTGTGAAAAACCAGTATGCAGGAAATACCCAGTATGGTTGTTTTATTTACATTAATGTCAAACTGGTGACACTTATAGAACAAAATGATTAGCTGCAACTTTCCATTATCGCCAGTGGTACCATAACCTTTCACTAGACACTTTTCATGTGTGTAATAAGAAGAAATGGGTCTTTGGGTTTGTGCTCTTCCTCCCAGTAAATATGGTGCACATGATAGAATTAGGAATTTCTAGGTAATAACACATGATGCTGATCAACAGAGCTGTCAAAGCATTAGGGAGATTTTACAGAATGGAGAAACTATTCTTAGGAGAGTTCTTTTCAGAGACAATGCAGTTTTATTTCAGATGGAAAGCTTTGAGAAAGTCTCTCCAGACCTCTTCCTTACTATGCTTCTTACCACCTCTTCCTTTCAGCAAAAAGCAAATTTAAATCACAGTGGATAGTATTAAACTATCTCTCAAACTAGTGAGGTTTAAGTGATGTCTATTGCAAATAGGTGGACTTAAGGTACAACTTTTAAATAATTAATTTTTAAATGCAACAAATTGCCATTTTTTTTAACTTTGGGCCACAATCAGTGATGCTCAGGGCTCTTGTGGGCTTGGGGGATGATATGATGTACCAGAGATTGAATTGGGTTAGTCATGCACAAGGCAAGCATCCTATCCATTCACTGTATAATCATTCTAATCAAAATTACCAGTTTCCCCAATGTTCCCAGGACTGGTGGATACTTGTGAGGTGCTGGAGTTGAGAAAGAATAGATTCTGTCTTGAGGTTCTTTATGGACAAAGATGTAAGCCAATTGATGGGAAATTAAATTTAAAAATTGATAATATGATATAGCAAATAAACAAAGCAGTCCATGTAGTAATAATATAATTTTTATTATAATAGTTACTTTTAGCCAAATTCCATTATCTATAAGCCTTACTTAAATGAAGCGAGGAGTCAGAAGGATGTGTCCCTTCATATGCAATAAGATACTTTGCTTCTGGGACAGAGAATGATGACAGTTTCTGTGTGCAAAGAGAAAAATAAATGGTTCTTCTTTACGTAGAAACCATGTCTAGAAAAGCTGTAAAAGTAGGTGCTGAAAAAGTTCACATGTGTCTCTCTATGAGGCTTTGCTTTAAATTATCCTTGTTGTTCTTTCCAACTAAATTCATTTTGGGTCAGAAAGATACTATAGGGGTAAGGCACTTGTTTAACATGTTAAGACTCCCTGTGCTGTAAAGTTTTCTCCATTAAGGAATCATCCCTGAGCACAGAATCAAGAGTAAGCTCTGAATACTACTAAATATGACCCAAAATAAACCATCAAAAACTCTCATCCAAATAAGACCATTGAATATCAATACCTAGGCAGAATCAGCTACTTGATCTTATAATAGAAGGACCCACAATTTGAAAACAGATTGTGCTACCTTTTACTCAGTTTTCTGAACTTACATATTATTAAGTCTCTGAGATTCAGTTTACTCATGTATGTAATGAGAATGACAAAGTAATTTTCTGTAAATAGTAGTTTAAAAAAATAACAGTTTAAAAATAGATTGTTAGAATGCTTGGCATACAGTCCTCAATATATAAGTGAATTAATCAATAATTAGTTAATAATAAATGTTGAATTAATAAATATTATTGAATGTTATTAAATAATCATACATAAATCTTTCTGTGAAATTTTAATGAGTGATAAGAGATAAAGACAACTATTTTTCCTCAGCAATTTCTCTTCTCAAACTATTATGAAATATTTTATGAATCCCACTAATATCTTCCAAAAATCAATTACTCGGGGTCATACAAAGGCATACTTATATAATGTCAAATTTGTAAACACACACAAAATATATATAATTACATACACATAGTACCGACGTAATAGTGCAGAAGATAAGGGGCTTACCTTGCACTTTTAGGAGTGATCACAAAGCATAGAGTCAGGAGTAAGCCCAGAGCACTCCCAAATATGGCTCAAAAAACGAAAACAAAATAAATCATATATGGAGGGCTAGGGCAACGGTGCAGCAGGCAGGGTGTTTGCTTTGAACATGACTAGCCCGGGTTTGATCCCCAGCACCTCATATACTCCCTGGAAGCCCACCAGGAATGATTATTGAGTGCAGAGCTAGGAGCACATAGAGGTGTGCCCCCACCAAACATATTAGTTCATATATAGTTTATGTGAAAACCATTTAAGTATAGACATGTTATGGAAGATCATGAAATTCAATGGGAAATTACAAGACTAAACCAAATGACTTCCAAATCTATCATGTAAACAAAAAATAGATTGCTGTAGGAAGTGGCTATCTTCATCTTTCTGATCAACTTCGTTAGTTTGAGTAGTTATTGGAAAGTAAACTCTGTGTGGTGGTCTAGAAAGAATTTGGGGCCAAGACTTGTAAAATTTGTAACAATCTCAGTTAAGATAGTCAAGTTGTTTTCCTCTAGACAGTTTCCTCATCTGTAAAATGGCTATAAGAATTCCAATCCTGCTTATTTTATGAGGATGATCTAATTTCCACCCTCACTGCATACAAGAGAAAACTGGCAAAGTTACTCCCTTTAGGTCACATAGCTAATCAGTGACAAAATCAGGAATGGAAAAAAGTCTTTTGAAGACTTGCAGTAACAAAGCTGTCATTGAAGCAATAGATAGGAAAGTGCTTTGAAAAATATTGAGTGGAAGTATTATGGAATATATCCACTTAAATCACAAACAAGAGTTTCATGTGGTAATTCAGAAAAGTCTTTTAAGACTGTACCTGTACATTCAACAATGACTATCTTTAGTTTAAAATTAAATATAATGTTTTATTCCTCCACAAAGACACAGGAGTAAACAATTAACTGAATTAATTTGGTCATTGAGGTGGATTTTCAAGGATTTGACTTGCCTGGACTAGTTTGCTACAAAGCCTAAATTAATCAGATAATTGCTAATTCTCCCTTTTGTTGGTGCTGAGAGTCTGTATTTGTTAAAATGAGCCTCATGGCAAAATAAGCAGTCATTTAAAAAATATTTTCAGTCCCAAACCTGAATTAAATTATTGAGTTAAAAAATACACTATTTCTGCAGGCATCCTCTCTCATCATTAGTTTAAGACTTTCCTGTTCTTTATCTGAATCTGAAGACTAGCATAGTGTTATAATTTAAACATATTTTAAACAAGCAAAAATATTGATTTAAACTGATATCCCATGATATTATGAATTTGCATTATTAACATTGTCAGTAGAACAAAAAGCATGATACCTCCCTGGCATGAACAGTTAAATTTTGTAGATTAAATTCTTAGTGACACATTAAAAATATATAGTCAGCTTAGCATGGTTTTAAATAATCTTCACTATACCAGATATCAGAGATTTTAAATTAAAAAATGCTAATCATGCTCATGTGCCCAAAGGAAAGTTTGGATAGTCAGTTACTTACTTGACTTTAAACTATTAATTACATATAAAATGAGTCTCGGATTTTTTTCTGCTTTGTCTAAGTTTCAGGTTAAAGGTTAATTGTCTTAATGCTTATCATTTCTTTGTGATTGTGTATAAAATAGAGACTGAGACTGAGAATGAATCATATTATCCAAATAAATCTGGGACATTGAAATGAAAATATGGGGTCTTACTTTTTCACTATATTAAGTTTTTGCATCTCAATGTAAAGACTGTGTGTGTCAATGTGCACTAGAAAATCAATGAGCTCATGAAAAACTAAACTTTCTAATTCAGCTCAGCTGTTTGGTTTTATTTTGCCATATTAGTATAGCTAAAGTGAAAATGTGACTATAAAAACTTTTTGTAATGTAAAAGCTGTTGATTGCTCAGTTTTCATAAACAGCTGGCAAATTTTAACTCACAGCAGCTGTCACTGTAAATTTAAAGTAAATGTTAATTCAGGAATATTAATCTTGTTTCTGTAAATAAGGCTTGCATTATTTCCAAAGTTTTCAGAAAACCACTAGAGGCTTTTGAATAAAACTTGGCGCAATTTTATCTTCACTGTGCTCAAATTCTTCAGCGTTACACATAAAAGACTTTAATAAGATTTGAATGCCTGTTCAGGGGTTCCCTGGGGGTGGACAAACTGCAGAAAGAAATGTATTTGATAGGTTTACATCTTTAGGTGAGAGAATAAATAAATAGTAGCTAGAGATGCACCATACTCTTTTACCTAAGAAAACCAGAAAAACATGGCTTCAAATACAGTCTAGCTGACTATTAGTAACCTGTAAATATTTGGAGCAATTATCGCCAAGTGTCAGACTCTGAAGCACTGTCTCCAGATTGCAGTTAAGCACTCTAAGGTTTTGTTCGATTCTCTTGCAAAAGAAATTTGCATGACAGACTGAAAAACCTTTAGGACAAACGACTACAAATGGCAGTGAAGTCTCATTTCCCCTGGATACGTGCATGTAGTTTAATATCTCAAAGTACAGAAATGACGGGTTTTTAATTGAGTCAAAGCCATCGGCTTCTTAGCACGCACAGAAAAAGTGAAGTGAATGTTCTCACAGAACACACAGCGAAGTACCTGCCCCGGAAGACTCTTTCCAGTACTCACCGTTTCGGCAACTTGGTTTTTCCCTGCCAAGCACTCCTGTGCCAAATGTTGCTACCTTCCTCCAAAATGTATGTCGGCACAAGCCCAGACGAAACTTCAAATCCAGGAAAATGGAATTAACCGCGCAGATCAAAGGCGGGCGAGCAGGGAGATGAAATGCCCGTAATCTGATCGCTGATCAGTTGCAGAACATCAAAGGCCAGGGCTGAGTTTGTAGACATGAAGGGACATCCAGAAAGTTCCTTTCTAGTCGCTCGCCACCCTCCGCCCCCAGCCCACAAAGTCTTTTGTTTAGCACGAACCACGTTGGTTTCTTCCTTTCACTTCTTCCCCTCTTTTTGCAACCAACTCTGCGGTTGCACGCTCCCTAGCTGGGGTTGAGGGCTGGAGCTGGAGCTTTTTCTGCTCCCAAGCTTGGGTTGTGGATTGTGCGTTGGGAGCTTTGCCTAGTGCCAGCGGGTTCTGCTTTATCCCTTTCATCTCCCTGAATTACAGATCCCATGACATCATTCAGCTCCGTGGGACTGGTAGGAAGGAGAGCTATAATTCAGCCTGTGGGGGAGTGCTGCTACAGAGAAGAGGGAGGTTAGCTCCTTTCTAATCATGTTAGACCAGTGGTGCCTCGCGCTCAGCACAGCTTCTGCTGCTAAGCAGTTGGAAAAGCTGGAGCAGTTGCAGCAAGCATGATTTCTTGTGTGATTAGTGTCTTGTGGATCCTGACTGATCAGGATCCCAAAGGATGCAGTTTAATGATCTCTTGATGCTTAAAAATTGCCGTCTTTCACAAAGATTTAGAACAGTTAAATATCACATAAGACAGACCATTCTCAAGTTGCACCCTCGCCCCAACCAAGAGACTAACATTTTTTAGATTGTGTTTTTGTTTTAGGTGTGATAACTTTAAGATACTAAGAAAATGGCCTTTCTTTGAAAGTTAAATGATTAGAATTAGACTGCCAAATTAAGTTGGCATTTTAATGAAAGTAGTTAATTAGCAGTTATCTAATTAGTTAATTAGTAGTTATCTGTCACCTTCTCTCAAGTCCTGGGTTAGACACTTAATATTGGTCTTGGTTTAATTTTTCGTTTTTGTTTGTTTGTTTTGTTTGGGAGATTTTTTTGTTTTGTTTTGTTTTGAGGTCACACTCAGTGATACTCGGGTTTCTCTTGGCTCTGAGCTCAGGAATCACGTGGGCTGGGGACCATGTGGCTACTGGGATTGGAACCAGGGTTGTAACATGCAAGACAAACACTATCTGCTCTTGGTCTTAGTTTTCAATAGTTGAAAACTAGCTTTCAAAAACAATTTGGGTAGATAGAATTAGTACCCACTAAGATCTTAAAATTCACACAAAAGGTAATTAAGTAGACTAGAACTTCCTAAAGTTTTGAAACTGGCAAAAGTTTCCACCTGAGAAATCTGTATCTACACAGAATATATAAAAATATGTATACAAGGGGCTGGAGAGATAGCACAGCGGTAGGGCATTTGCCTTGTATGCAGCAGACCCAGGATGGACGATGGTTCCAATTGCCACATCCCATATGGTCCCCTGAGTCTGCCAGGAGCGATTTCTGAAGGCAGAGCCAGGAGTAACCCTGAACAAAGCCAGATGTGACCCCCCAAAAATATGTATACAAATCCAAAATCTCCTAATAATAAGTTGTAAATTGATTTTAGATAAAATTTTTTGTCACTTCCACGTTCACACGTGGAATGCCATATGCCATTTAAGAATCTGGAATACAGAGAGGCTTTCCTCTGCTTACCCCAAAGATATGAACCTATCATACTTTGCCAGACTCTTCTAGTCTTCAAATTGACCTCTTAACTCATTAAAAAGGACAACACTGGACTCTTTTTTCCTTATGTAAAGTTAAATCTATTGCACATTATCTTAAAAGTTATTATTTTATTATTACAACTTGTACTAGATTCAATAAATTCAATTTTTAGAAATTATATCATCATTATAATCCAGAACACTATGCATTAATGAGTTCCAGGCCACTTTCCATGAAATGAAAGAAAAATTTCTATTTTATAATGGAAACATAAACTTTTAGAAGGTCATGAAAATATTTTTGCGAAACTTAGAAGACAGAATTTAATCGTTCTTTATGTCACTTCCCTCACTAATTAATTATATCTCATTTTCCTGATGTGATCTTTAAAAATGTACTTTATGATGTGTTTTATGATTTTTGAACAGATTTTAATAGCAAAATATTTGGTTTGAATAATAATGAGCCCAGTATAAAATTGAAAAGTCTTGATTTTTTTTTACACTTCTATAAATTTGCTAGCTCATACATCATTTCTCAAACACAGAATCCACATAGTGTTTGAAACTCAGATGTGAGCGTCCATTTCTCCAGAGTAGGCTAGGAAAACCCCTTATGCCACCTGGATTCCACAAAATTTTCCTGGACTCCTTGGAATGCAAAGAAAATATTTACTAAGACAAAAAAAAAAATTTGTTTTTGTTTTTGTTTTTGTTTTTGGGCCACACCCGGCAGTGCTCAGAGGTTACTCCTGGCTGTCTGCTCAGAAATAGCTCCTGGCAGGCACGGGGGACCAGATGGGACACCGGAATTCGAATCAACCACATTTGGTGCTGGATCAGCTGCTTACAAGGCAAATGCTGCTGTGCTATCTCTCCAGCCCTGTAGAATTTTATTTTATGATGTTTTCTAAGTGAGTATATGCCCATTTCTTTTCGTAGATAACAAGCCTGCAGCCAAGATCAAATTCATATATCATCAAATTGTGTATAGGAATTATTTTGAGACACACAGTAACTAGAATGCTCTAACAAAGCTTTTTGGATAAGCAGGTTGACCTTAATGTCTCAACAATAGACACAGAATACAAGGGATTGAATTAGGTTTCTAATAGTGCCACTAGGAGGTATTTGAAAGCAGGAACTCAAGTGATTACTCAAAGACAAGCAATGTGCACAGAACTTACTACAGCAGAGTTGTAGTTCAAAATGTACCTACCAAGGCAGTGTCATCCCCAAAGGAGGAGTTTATTCATCAAATTGCTGAAAATCATTTTGAACTTCTTCTATGGGCAAGAACTCTCTCCATTCTGTTGCCAGGAGCAGAACATGGGTAAAATTATAATGATAGCCTAATCCAGAGATCATGAGAGCTCTGGTCAAAATTAGGATGTTCTTTTTGAGGGGGAGGTATTTTCTGGACCATTATTATTTCTGAATAATGAAGAAGAGTATTGCAAAGCTTCTTGCTTTCCCCTTCAAGAAATTTAGAGACAGATAAAATGAAATCTGAGGTTTTGCTGATAAGAGATATGTCACTGCCTCTACATATTTATTTGCTTTAAAATATACAAGTTATATCTTATTAATGATTTCTATGGCCTATAACAGTAAAGTTGGTTATTTATTTACTTATTTGCTTTAGTTTACTGGGCCACATTTGGTGGTGCTCAGGCCTTACTCCTGGCTCTGTGCTCAGGGATCACTCCTAAGAGTGCTGGGGATCGAATCCCAGTAAGCCACATGCAAGGCAACAGACTTATTCCCTGTACTACCTTTCCAGCTACCAAAGTGAATTTATTTTACCTTCTGTGCTAATTTCATTTCAGGCATCTGTGTGTGAAATATTGTGTAGGCAGCTGCTACATTGCATTGCCCTTCAAATAAAGAAACTTTAATTGTTCATATCAAAGGGTGGCTTCTTGAGATTGGGGGGGGGGGAGTAGCAGCCTCAGGTTTTTTGTTTTGTTTTGTTTTGTTTTTGGGCCACACCCGGCAGTGCTCCTGGCTGTCTGCTCAGAAATAGCCCCTGGCAGGCACGGGGGACCATATGGGATACCGGGATTTGAACCAACCACCTTTGGTCCTGGATCGGCTGCTTGCAAGGCAAACGCTGCTGGTCTATCTCTCTGGGCCCACAGCCTCATTTTTTTTAATCCACTTTGAGAAGTGGTTAATATAGGCCTTGTTAATGATAGCATAATGAACTTGAAAGCACATCAGGAACAATTCCACTTTTTGGGTATTCATCCAAAAAGAATAAAATTGATATTGGCAAAGATAGTTTTATTCTATGTTCATGGCAGCATTAGTGGCAAAAGCTAAGATTTGCAAATCACCTAAATACAGATCAACTGAGGAACAAAGATAAAGGTAGCAGAACCTAGAACAATAGAACAGCTGGCAAAACACTTGCCTTGCATATAGTTGACCCAGATTTAATCTACCAACATCCTATATGGTTTCCTAAACCTACCAGCAGTGATTTCTGAGCACAGAGCCAGAAATTTAAAAAAAGAAAAGAAAATGTGGAGTGAGGGTATAATAGAATACCACTCAGTTTTCAAGAAGAAGGAAAAACTGTCATTTATGATAATATGGAGAACTTAAAGCTAAATAAAATAAATCAGAAAACAAGCAATGAATGATTTAACTTATATGAAAAATCTTAAAAGAAAATTCATCCATCTGTAGAAAGAGTTAAGGCATTTGCCTTGCATGTAAGTAGTCAGGACTGAATCTCTGGCACCGAATTTGTTCCTACAAACATTGCCAGGAGTGATCTCTCAGCACAGTGCCATGAATAAGCCATAAGCACTGCTAGATCACAAATAAAAACAGTCCCCCACTGCTAGCGGATCCTAAGGCTCCAAAATGAGGATCTGCTGAGACACAGGTCTGGAAGCAAATGTTGATGCAGGAAATAATCCACACAGTGAAGAGATACAAGAATGGGTTCGGTGAATTCAGCGCTCAAGCAAAGAACTCAGCCAACCAACCTTTCTGTTTCTATGAAAGAATGCAGCTCAGTGGAAGAGGATCGAAGAATGAGCCTCTGCCTTCCTCAGACCCCTGCTTTTATTGACAAGAATTAGGCCACACCCTAGGGTGGGAGAAGATTACCATATAGGGAATAATCCAATATCCCATCACCAGAGCACACCATAGGGTGGAGTATGAATATTAATTGGGGTAGGACTAGTAAACCAATAGTACCCAAAAGCCCTTTTAAAATTAAATTAAAAAAATTTAAGAAGTAACACTAAACTCAAAATTACCAAATAAAATGATGGTTACCAGAGGATGTTTAGTGAAAGAAGAACTAAAAAATAAAAAAGGACACCGATATCTCTTATTAGATGGCCATATGAGGAATTATTATCTTGGATAATAATTAACATTTTTTAAATTTTTTAATAATTTATTACTATTATTATCATTATCCCTACAATTATTTACCTTACATGTAATTTTATTTGGAGGCAGTGTCTTTGCAGACATGTTAAATTGTAGTGAAGTGGGCCCGGAGAGATAGCACAGCGGCGGTGTTTTGCCTTGCAAGCAGCGCGATCCAGGACCAAGGTGGTTGGGTTCGAGTCCCAGTGTCCCATATGGTCCCCCGTGCCTGCAGGAGCTATTTCTGAGCAGACAGCCAGGAGTAACCCCTGAGCAACGCTGGGTGTGGCCCAAAAACAAACAAAAAAAATTGTAGTGAAGTAATGTCCAAGACATGCCTAATAAAAGGAGTCACATGTGTGTAGAAAGTACACATAAGAGATTAGGTGATAGTTACAGGGAAAAAGGGCTTAATGGAAATAATAGAGAACTGTAACAAGCTCTTTTCTCCCAGTCTTTTAAAATATAAGTGCACTTTCAGTGTGTAGATCTCAGACCTTGACTTGCCACTGCTGTGTCAATCCTGTTCTGTTTTTTGCTATCAAGTGCTTTGCTCCAATGATAACAAAAGCCCTTCCAATTCTTCCAAAAGTTTACACTCTCTTTCTTAAATCTGTCCTTCAGCCTGTCTTTGCCCTCTTAAAAATTGTGTCTGCCACTTCTTAGAATGGAATAAACCTATTTTCCCTGGTTGGCATGTAGTTCCAGTCAGCTCAAAAGTACTGGTTAGTGGGGGCCGAAGGAGATAGCACAGCGGTAGGGCATTTGCCTTAGACACAGAGGAACGTGGTTTAATCCCAGCAACTCATATGGTTCCCCCAAGCCTGCCAGGAGCAATTTCTGAGCTTAGAGCCAGGAGTAACCCCTGAGCGATGCCTCGGTGAGACCCAAAAACAAAACAACAAACAAACAAAAATACTGGTTAGTGATACATAGTATTCTGAAAATGATTAGATAAAGGGACGTCATGGCTATTAAAAATTTGCTGTGAACCCTTGTGTCCAAATTTTTAAGAGAATAAACCTCTTTTTTGCCCAAGAAATGAAGGCAGACAGACAGACTGGTAGCAGGGCTCCCAATGACATACTTAAAAGAGCCTATTCCACCCCCAGATCAATGCACTCAAGGGGAAAGAAAGAAAAGCACCAGGACAAGAGAAGAGCTCTTCCAACCACCCAAGCTGGGCTCTGCCAACTACACAGTCCCAAGAAACTGAGGCATACAGACAGACAGACCAGCAGCAGGACCCTCTTTGTGTGATTCAATAGAGCCATTTTCACCCTAGTTAGTCTGTCCAGAGAAGACAGTGGATACTCCACTTCTCTCTGCAGCTGTACATTTCTTGTAGTCTATGAACCACATCACAACATAAAAATAACCCGCCACACTGCAAGGTCATAATGTGAAAGCAACAAAGAACCCCACCATACTCAGTGAATAAAGATGGTAGTTCGGGACACTCAACTAGTAGCAATCACTCACACAACCCCTGTGATAAGAACTCTAGGGAGGAAATGTTCAGGATATTCAAGAAATTCAAAGAACCATGAAACAGAGCAAGACTCAAGAAGATATGAGAGAAGAAATGAGAAAACTGTAAATGAAATGACAGAACTGAGAAACTAGGTAAGCAAAAATAAAAAACTCACTGGACAGCCTCACCAGCAGAGTAATTGCTGCTAAAGACAGTCATTGTGCTCAAAGATGAGCTACATAACACCTCCATTTTATAGCAGAAGATGGAAAAGAGTCTTAAAATAAAAAGAATGGAAGATGGGAAAATATCCTAAAAATAAACAGACAATAATAGAACTTTGAGAATTCAACAGAAACAATATAAGAATCGCTGAGGTTTCAAAGAGCCAGGAAGAAAACTATGAAGAAGCAATAGTCAAAGACATCATTCAGAAGTTCCCAGAGCTGCAGAGTGCTTGCACCCACATTCTAGATGTCCATTTAATCTATTGACATTGAGAGAGATGATTGTCATGTGAGTTAATGCCATATTTATTTGTAAGATTGATGTGTCTGTTGATCTATCTTGTCTTAAAGTAGGCCTTTCAGTTTCTCCTTTAAGGCTGGTTTTGTATCTGTAAAATTTCTGAGCTGTTGTTTATCCGTGAAGCTATGGATCCTTCCTTCAAACCTGAACATAAGTAAAGCTGGGTACATTATTCTAGGTAAAGCCTCCATTTCATTCAGTCTTATTACAATATCCCACCACTGTCTTTTGGCCTTGATAGTTTCCTGTGACATGTCTTTTGTAAATAAAACTTAAGATTATGATGCTAACAATAATATGGGGCCAGAACGGTGGTGCAAGCCGCAAGGCATTTCATCTCCCCTGCGTCCCATAAGGACCCCCAAGCCATGAGCGATTTCTGAGTGCCTAGCCAGGAGTAACCCCTGCCAGTGTGGTCCAAAAACCAATTAATAATAATAATAATAGCAATAATCATAGCAATCACTACTGTTCATATCTGGGTCTGAAGTGCCCAGGGACTATTCTTCCAGGTGTTAAGTGTCATGCTAAAATCCAGGGTATACTAGGTATTTTGGCATCTTGAATTTGTCAGGTTTTTTCTCAATACTTCACTCACATTTTGCTTTCATGATTTTGAAGCAGGCTGTTAGGTAGAGAAATACCTCCATGGCAATGAATTATTGATATCTAATAAGCTCTTGGGAATAATAAAACCAAGAAATGGAATATGAAAAGGTTACTCTTGTTTCTAGCCCTAAGGCTATCAGAACACCCTAACAAAATCCTGATAAAAATATTTCTAGTAGGAAGGCAGGCCAGGGAAGGAAATTCAAAGATCTACTGGTGTGGGGCCTGAGCATTGGTGCAAGTGGTAAGGTGTTTGATCCCCTGGCATCCCATATGGTCCCCCAAGCCAGGATTGATTTCTGAGCACATAGCCATAGCCAAGTGTAACCCCTGAGAGTCACTGGGTATGCCCCCCCCCCCAAAAAAAAATAAAGATTTACTGATCTCTGCCCTTCCCTCTTTTTACAACAAGAAAGCCCACTTAAGGCAGGTTAGGAGAAACCCTATAATAAAAACCAACTTGGAACAAACTAGAAGCTCACATATGCTCCCTGGGCCATGAATATGGGTCCCTACATGCACACATCACTCACATCTCCACTCTTGAGATGTAGACTTAATTTTATGCTGGGTTGTGTATCTCTACTCCCTCCATCTTTGGAGAAGCCAGCATTCTCTCTTGTGTGCTTTACTTGCTTTCTTTCTTTTTCTGTCCCCTCTCTCAGTACCATCAAAACACAACAAAGCAAAAACCCGTTTTAACTTCACTCCTTGTATTCCCCTGAAATCCTTTTTTGTGAGAGAAGGCAGGGATCCTAGACTGTCATCAGTTTCTTATGAGATGTCTGATGTAATCTTATCTTTGCTTCTCATATGTAAAACTTTTTCAAAATAAGATTTTGTCTTTGCTTCCCCCCACCCCTCCGGGAATACCAGTCCGTTCCTAGATTGGCCGTGTGCAAGGCAAACACTTTACTACTGTGCTCTCGCTCTGGCCTCATGTCTTTGCTTTTCTTTGAAGTTTAACTATAATATGCCCTTTAAAATAGTTCTTGTTTGTTGATTTTTAGCACTTATCTTGGTAGGCATCTGAGCTTCTAAAATCTGTTTGAAGCTTGTTATTACTTTTGGAAAAATTTAAATTTACTATTAAATTAAAACATGGTTTTAACTTTTTCCTGCTTTTCTCTTTCTTCTACTGACACTCCATTATGTGTTATGTCTTTTAGTCCCACAGTTTGTTTGTTAAAAATCCCTTTTTTCATAGCTTTGAGTTTTAGTTTGAGAGATTTTCTATGATGTTCTTTTAATTTCAGATCTTTCCATGACTATGCAGTATTCTAGTGAGCCCATTCAAGAATCTTCTTTTCTATTACAGTATTTTTAATTTTCAGCATTTTTTTTGGCTTTTTGGCCACACCCGGTGGATGCTCAGGGGTTACTCCTGGCTATGCACTCAGAAATCGCTCCTGGGCTTGGGGGCAAGGCAGATGCTTACCCCTGTGCACCACCACTTCAGCCCCAATTTTCAGCATTATAGTTTGTTCACTTATTCATGTATTCTGGCACATACTTGTCTGCCTCTCCCATCAAAGCTACACACAATTAACTATTTTATTTGAAATTCCTAAGTGATAATGTGGGTTTGATGCTGGCTTTGTCTGTAAAATTTGCTTTATATTGCATGATCTGTTATCTCTTTTTGTTGATAATTAGGAATACTGCATGAAGCCACTTCATGTGAGGGTCAGTTCTCAAGTGATTTTAAGTTAGTGCTATGTTAGTTTGGCTAGGATCTAGGTTGAGTAGAATGTTTGCTGTTGTTATTGACATCAAAGGTTTGTGTTTCGACTAACTTCCTTCTGTGCTTTGCCTTTCTGTTCTGTTGCCTTTGTATTTCTCTAAGAATACCTTCTTAAATAGAGCCTAAACATAGCCCTATGTTATTGATTGTTACTATCCTGAAGGCCTTTTGAGCTGATAAAATGTTGAGGAAGGAAACTTCGAAAATCTAAATATTAAGGAATAAGCATAGGGACAGGGAGAAACACCAGGTAAGTTAAATTCAATTTATCATTTTAAATTTCAGGAGGTGTGGCCAGTCAGATAATGTAAATGGCTGAGGGTCAAAAACATAAATCAAGGTGGTGATAGTGAATGGGATGGGAACAAGTAAAGTAACTTCCTCTTTACTACTCACCTCCCCTCACCTTTGTTGCCTTTTAGATGGCAACAAAAAAGCTGTTCTCTACTATTTTCTCACACATGGCTAGAGAACAAATAAAAGACAAAGGGACAAAGATACAGCAAAAGCATGGAACAGACCTTAGAACATCAGCATCAGATCAGATGATCTTTGAAGAACTAGCATATGGATATCATGGGACAAAGGCATTGAGGGGACAGATCAGGATTCTATGAATAAGGCAGATTCAATTCTTGTCTTTGAAACAATCTTTTCACTTCAAAAGAATATGTCTACTGATCTGGGATTAACTTGTTGCTGTTACCTCAGTCAAACAGGTAAAACAGGTTTTCTTGAAAGGATAACTTCAGGATTTTGGTATTGAATATGTCCTAGGTATACTAAAATTTTATTATTGGGTCCCAGAACACAGAAGACAAAAACAAAAGCATAAGCAACAGTAAGATGATGATTTCCTCTGCCACAAACCAGTGTTTTTTGGGGTTTGCTAGTGTGAGAAACAAAAGGTGAAATCTAAGGAAGTGTGGACTCCCCTAAGATGAGACTTTCAGGCCTTCACACAAGTCAGCATACAGCCTTTAGAGCCTCAAAAAACAATGATATAAGGTTTTTTGTTTTTTTTTGACAGTTACTCTGGCTCTTGAAATTCTTCTTTGGGTCAGCATATATTTGTTTTAATTCTCTATTAGCTGTTCTGCCCAGATTTTAGAATAGTAGTTTGCCTTGTGACTTTAATTCTATCACAGATCTAGAAAAATCAGTGGTGTTCAGTGAGCAATGTCTTTTCTTGTAGTTGTTGTAAGGATAGATGTTATGTTCTCTGGGCTGAAGAAATAGTACAGGGACACTGCATACTGTTGACTCTGGTTCAATTTCTTTCACTGCAAGGTCCACCAACTATTGCTGTGTGTGGATACCACATGGCCAGAGCAACACCACAGATTCTAGTCTTTGCATTGGCCTGATTTGCCCAGAATCATAGAAAGGAACCACAGGCCTCCACAGCACAGCTTGTGAGAATTCTCCACCATCTCCATACATCCACCAAAAGAAGACATCTTTCTAAGCATTTTACATGCAAGGCCTGAAACCAAAAATCTTATTAATCTCATCATTTTTATCATTATTATCATTATTATTTATTCATTCCGTTTTCTTTTGAATTTGAGCCTTGTGTGACTTAAAAAAGAACTTTAGGTATGCTGGCAAAATGGTAACAGACAAAAATAGAAGTCTTTGATAAGCTCAACAGAAACAACATAAGAATCTTAGGAGTCCCAGGGACACAGGGGAAAAAAAAAAAACCATGAAGTATCAACAATCAAGAACATTATTGCGGGCCCGAGAGATAGCACAGCGGTGTTTGCCTTGCAAGCAGCAGATCCAGGACCAAAGGTGGTTGGTTCGAATCCCGGTGTCCCATATGGTCCCCCGTGCCTGCCAGGAGCTATTTCGGAGGAGACAGCCAGGAGTAACCCCTGAGCACCACCGGGTGTGACCCAAAAACCAAAAAAAAAAAAAAAAAAGAACATTATTGCGGGGCCAGAGAGATAGCATGGAGGTAAGGTGTTTGCCTTTCATGCAGAAGGTCATCAGTTTAAATCCCGGCATCCCATATGATCCCCCGTGCCTGCCAGGATCAATTTCTGATCATGGAGCCAGGAATAACCCCTGAGCACTGCCAAGTGTGACCCAAAAACCAAAAAAAAAAAAAAAAAAAAAAACCATTATTGCAGAGAAACTCTCAGAACTAGAGTACATGAAATCCTACATGCCCGAAGAGTACCAGCAAAAAAAATCCAAAGAAAAGTACTACACGACACATCCTACTCACAATGATGGACCCCATAGTTAGAGTTGGAATACTGAAAGCAACAAGATCAAAAGGGAAATTACATTTAAAGAAGCGTCCCTACAATATACAGCAGATCTGTCACATGAAACCCTCAAGATCTGAAGGCAGTGGTGGAATATAGTGACAAAATTCAAAGATATGAATACATCACCAAGAATACTTCACCCATCCAGCCTTACTTTTTTTTTTATTTAGATTTGAAGGATACACAGCTTTACAAATACACAAAGGCTCAAAAAATTTACTACTCAAAACAATATTAAAGGATGAGTTAAAAGATCTACTTTAAGATAAGATAGTTCATAAGACACACCAAACTTCTACTAGAAGATGACAATAAATCCCATGAGAATTGTCTCTATCAATGCCAATAGACTAAATACACCAGTTCAGAGAGACAGAGTGGCAGAGTGGCGAAATGGATCAAAAAGCTGCCTTTTTGCTGCCTACAAAAACACATTTGAATATGTGGGAAAAAAAAAACCCAATTCACTCAAACTCAAAGGTTGGAGGACAATTATTCAAGCAAATAATTCCAATCAAAAGACATGATTGGCCATACTAATATCAAATGGCACAAACTTTTGACTTAAAAAAGTTAAAAGGGACCAAGATGAACATTTTTTTTAATAATCAAGGGATATGTACAACAGCAAGAAATCATACTCCTAAACATATGTGCACCCAATGAGGGACCAGCAAAATATTTTAAAAAGCTACTGAAAAACTTGGAGGAAGACATCAATAACAACACAATAATAGTGGGATACTTCAGCACTGCTTTATCACCACTTGATAGGTCAACCAGGCTGTAATCTAACAAGAATACACTTGCACTGAAAGGAGCTATGAAAAAAATGGCCTACAAGATACATATAGGATTCTTCGTCTTCAAAAACCTGGGTAAACATTCTTCTTTCATACACGAATCATTCTTCAAAATTGACAACATTCTATCCCATAAAACATACCTACATAAAGCAGAGGTTAGAAATTTTAATAAATGACCTTAGAAAATCATAATGCACTGGAAGTAAAGTGAACAGCACAGGGAAAAACTTGAACACCCAAAAATTAAATAGCTCACTACTAAACAACCAGTGAGTCAGAGGTGAAATCAAAGAGGAAATCAAAAGATTCCTGGAAACAAAAAAGAAAAAAGGACAGATTATCATAATTTGTACAGGTAATGTAGTACTAAGAAGAAAATTTATAGCTTTGCAAGCATTCAACAGGAAGTAAAAAGGAGCCTACATAAATAAATTAATGGCACAACTTATAGAATTGGAAGATTAACAAAATGAAACAAAAATAGGAAGATGGAAGAAAATAAAAAAAAACTTAGAGCATAAACAATGAATGAGAAATTCAAAAAAAAATCTAAAAGATCAATGAAAGCAATAATTGGTTCTTTGAAAAAAATAAACAAGATTGATAAACCAGTAGCAAAAAAAGAAAGGCAGAGGGGAAACTCAATAAAAGAATTAGAAATGAAAATGATGAGGGTTTTTTTTCAATTCAAAGTGTAATTGAAAGGGACTACTTTGAAAAACTCTATGCCACAAAACAAGAGAACCTTAAAAAATGGGTAAATTTGGGCTAGAGTGATAGCACACAGTAGGGCATTTGCCTTATACATGGCAGACCTGGAACTGACCCAGGTTTAATCCCCAGCATGCCATATGGTCCTTAGAGCTTGTCAGAAGCGATTTCTGAGTGAAGAACCAAAGGTAACCTCTGAACACTGTCTGTTTTGGCCCCAAAATTAAAATAATAAAAGGTAAATTCTTGGATTCTTATAACCTCTCAAGGTTGAACAAAAATAATCTAGCTTTGAATGGACTCATCATTATTGAGGGAATTAAAATGACAATCAAAAGTCTTCCTCTCAAAGAAAACCAGGCCCAGATGAATTCACTAGTGAATTTTTTGAAAATAATATGATTTTATCAATAGATGCAGAGAAATTATTTGATAAGGCCTAACACCTATTAATGATAAAAACTTTCAACAAGATGGGAATGGAAAGAGCTTTTCTCAATATAGTCAGGCATTCACCACAAACCCATGGTGAATATTATACTCAATAGATAAAAACTGAAAGCCTTTCCCCTAAGATCTGGTACAAGGCAAGGATGACCCCTCTTACCACTCCTATTCAACATAGTAATGGATGTATTTGTAATAGCAATTAGTCAAGAAAATGATATCGGGACATGCAGATAGGAAAGGAAGAAGTCTAGCTCTCACTGTTTGCAAATGATATGATATTGTATTTAGAAAACCCTAAAGACTCTATCAAAAAGCTCCTAGAAATAACAGATTCATATAGCAAAGTGTCAGGCTTCAAAATTAATACAAAAATCAATGGCATTCTTGTACACAAATAATGACATAAAAGTAATAGACATTTTAAAAAATCCCATTTACTTAGCATAAAAGAAAATAAAATACTTTGGCGTCAACTTAACTAAAGATCTAAAGGTTCTATACAAAGAAAACTATAAAATACTGCTTCAAGAAATAAAAGAGAACACCGGAATTGGAAACACATGCCCTTTTCATGAAATGGGAGAATTAACATTACTAAAATAGCAATACTACCCAAAGCATTATACAGATTTATTATAATTCCTCTAAAGCATTCTAAGACATTCTTCAAAGAAGTGGATCAAACACTCCTGAAATTCATTTGGAATAATTAACACTCAAGAATAGCTAAGCAACCCTTAGGGAAAAGAAGATGGGAAGCATCACTTTCCCCAACTTTAAACTGCATCAAAAAGCAATAGTCATTAAAACAGCATAGTACTGGAATAAAAACAGATTCTCATATCAATGGAATTGACCTAAGTATTCCAAGAATGTTTCCCAGACATACAATCTTTGAAAAAGGGATAAGAAACACAAAATGGAGCAAGGAAAGCCTCTTCAAAGAATGGTGTTGGGACAACTGGTGAGCCACATGTGAAAAAGCAAACTCAGACCTCTTTCTAAAACCCTGCACAAAGCTCAAATCAAAATGGATTTAAGACATTCATACCAGACCTAAAAAAACAAGATAGATAGAAGAAAATGTAGTCAAATCATTCCATAACATAGAGACCAAAGGCATCTTCAAAGAGAAAACACCACTGTACCAACATGTGAAAGCAGAGATAAACAAATGGAACTACATTAAACTGAGAAGCTTCTGCACTTCAAAGAAAATAACTGTAAGGTTAAAAAGTTCATCCATGAAATGGGAGAATCTATTCATCAAATATCCATCTGATAAGGGGTTAATATCTAAGATATACAAGGTACTGACAGAACTTAACAAGGAAAAAAAAATCTACCCTCATTAAGATGAGAGGAAATAAACAGATATTTTCTTAAGAATAAATACAGATGGTCAAAAACATATAAAATACTCCACATCACTAATAATCAGGGAAATGCAAATCAAAATAACAATGAGATATCATCTCATACCACACAGAGTGTCACAGATCACAAAAAACAAGAACAACTACTACTGCTTAGATATGGTGAGAAAGGAACTCTCATTCACTGCTGGGAATGTCATCTAAACTAACATTTCTTGAAAACTATATGAATATTCAAAAAGCTGGAAATTGAGCTCCCAGTAATATTCAGTAATATCACTACTAGGGATATACCCTAGGAATACAAAAACACAATACAATAATGCCCTCTGTGTTCCTATGTTCATTGCAATACTATTTATAATAGTCAGAATCTAGAAACATCCCGGGTGTCTGACAACAGATGAGTGGCTAAAGAAAGTGTAGTTCATCTATAGAATGGGATTCTATGCAGTTGTTAGAATATAATAAGATGACATTTGCCTATACATCAATGGACATAGAATCTATTATGTTGAGTGAAATATGTCTGAGGGAGAGAGATAAATGCAGAATATTCTCACTCATCTGTGAGATTTAAGAAAAATAAAAGACAGTATAGTAATAATACCCAGAGACAATAGACAATAGAAATAGAAGGACCGATTTATATTGTGAAGCTCACCACAAAGAGTGGTAAGCGTAGTTAGAGAGAGGATTTTTTTAAGTTCAATGATCAGAAAGTTTTTATTATACCCACCTCTTTTGTGAAATCCTCAGCAACTTATATCATCTTTTTTATTAAATAATTTCTTTATTTAAACACCGTAATCATAAACATAATTGTAGTTGGATTTCAGTCATAACAAGAACACCCTCCTTCACCCATGCAACCTTCCCATCACCAAGGCCCCTATCTGTTCCCTGTATTCAAGACAGGCTTTCTACATCCCTCACTTACTGACATTGTTATGATAGTTCTCAGCATAGTTATTTCTCTAACTGCACTCACCACTCATTGTGGTGAGCTTCATAACTTGAGCCAGTCCTTCCAGCCCTCATCTCTGGGAATTATTTTAATGTCTTTATTTAAAAAAAACATAGATCAGTGAGATTATTTTGTGTCTTTCTCTGACTTATTTCACTCAACGTAATAGATTCCATGTACATCCATGTATAAGAAAATTTCATGACTTTCTCTCTCCTGATGGCTGTATTGTTTACCCACAGTTTCTTTAGCCATTCATCTGTTGAAGAGTATCTTGGTTTTTCCAGAGTCTAGATATTGTAAAAAGTGCTGTGATAAATATAGATGTGAAAAGGAATTTTTGTATTGGATTTTTGTGTTCCTAGGGTATATACCTAGGTGTGTTATAACTCAATCAAATGGGAGCTCAGTTTCCAGGTTTTTTTTATTTATTTATTTATTTATTTATTTATTTATTTTTTGCCATAATGACTGGACTAGATGACATTCCCACCAGCAGTGAATGAAAGTTCTTTTCTCTCCACATCCCAGGAAACACTGATTGTTCTTTTTCTTTTTCTTTTTCTTTTTTTTTTTTTTTTGGTTTTTGGTTTTGGGGTCACACCTGGCAGTGCTCAGGGGGGTTATTCCTGGCCCCATGCTCAGAAATCACTCCTAGCAGGCTCTGGGGACCATATGAGATGCCAGGATATGAACCAATGGCCTTCTGCATGAAAGGCAAATGCCTTACCGCTATGCTATGTCTCCGGCACCCAGCACTGATTGTTCTTGTTGTGATATGTACCAGTCTCTGTGGTGTGAGATGGTACCTCATTGTTGTTTTAATTTGCAACTCTCTGATACTTAGTGATGTGGAACATTTTTTCATGTGCCTTTTGGCCATTTATATTTCTTCTCTAAGACATTGTTCATTTCTTCTCCCCACTTTTTGATGGGGTTAAATTTTTTTTCTTGTTAAATTTTGTCAGTACCTTGTATATCTTAGATATTAGCCCCTTATCTGATGGGTTTTGGGTAAATAGCTTCTCCCATTCTATGGGTGGCTTTTGTATTAGGTATTATTTCCTTTGAGGTGCAGAGGCTTCTCAGCTTAATATAGTCCCATTTGTGTATCTCTGCTTCAACTTGTTTGGAGAGTGCTGTGTCTTCCTTGAAGATGCCATTAGTTTCAATGCCTTGTAGTGTTTTACCTACATGTTGTTCTATATACCTTATAGCTTCAGATCTGATATCAAGGTCTTTAATCACATTTGACCTTGGTACATGGTGTTAGTTGGAGGTCTGAGTCCATTTTTTTTTGCAAGTGACTGACTAGTTGTGCCAACATCACTTGTTGAAGAGGCTTTCCTTGCTCCATTTTTATTTCTTGCCCCTTTATCAAAGATTAATCAATTAGCATATATAGAGAGGATTTAATTAATATTGTTTTTACAACACAAAGGTAAATGGATTTATCAAAACTTAGATCAGCAGTTATCTTTGAAATAATTATTATATATTTCTATGGTGTTACTAAAATTAGTGTCTACAGATAAAATGGGCTGTGATTGGAGCTAGATAAACTTTCTCTGCTACTGTTTAGGCTCAAGAAGATTGGTTGATTTCTATATAACTTTTTTAATTAAATTTCCTATGATACTCTGGGCTGACATACTAAGAAATTCTGAGGTGCCATGAGGATATTTGGGTCTGCGTGGTCCAGGATCTACAGATCTGAACAAATATGGTGGCTTGGCAGTCTGATATAATTAAATTGTGAAGCTGGATTGCCTCTGTGTGAGGGTGTTGAGTGTGACAGTGGGGGTGCTGTGTCTTTAGGCAAGAACGGGTACCTTTCCCACCCAATTTTTAGAAGGCTCACACAAGAATACCTGAAAAAAATTCAGTGGCCATATACATTTTTGGAGTTTAGTAAAGGATTGGGTCATTTTTCTGCCAAGAAGATGGAAAGTGTGGTTTGAAGGTTCTGTGTTTCTGGTGGCAGAGGGATATGAGGAGGAGTCAGCCTGTCTCGTTTCAAGACTATCCCAGATTTTTCAGCACATAGTCTGATCAAACTTGAGAAGGTTCAGCTGCTCATATTATTTGAGTTCAGTTGCAGAGCTGGTTCTTTTTTGTCTGAGGGTGTAGAGTGGTGGCCACACATATATTTTATAATTAATGTTTTTGTTTGTTTTTTGTTTGTTTTTGTTTTTGTTTGGTTTTTGGGTCACATCCAGCAGTGCTCAGGGGTTACTTCTGGCTTTATGCTCAGAAATCACTCCTGGCAGGCTCAGGGGACCATATAGGATGCCAGGGTTTGAACCACCGTCCTTCTGCATGCAAGGCAAACGCTTTACCTCCATTCTATCTTTCCGGCCCCTATAATTAATGTCTTAATATTTGAGATATTATATCCTGGGTTACATGGAATTCTAGACTTACATTTTTGAGGAATCTCCATTCTCTTTTCCAAAGAGATTGAATCAAACAACATTCCCACCATTAATAAATGAAGGTTCCCTTTTCACCACATGGTCATTATCATGGGTAGTTTTGTCTCTTGACTTCTGCCATTGTCATTAATATGAGATGCTACCTTATTTTCATTTTGATTTGCATTTTCCTGATAATAATTGGTGACAAATATTTTTAATAATTTCTTTATTTAAGCACCATGGTTATAAACATGTTCATAATGGGTTTCAGTCATAAAATGCACACTTTCCTTCACCAGTGCAACTTTCCTACTACCAATGTCCCCCATTTTCCTCCTCCCTCAACCCCTGCCTGTCTTCAAGATAGGCATTCTATTTCTCTCTTCTTGTGTTTTTCCTTTTATTTTTTACACTGTCACATGAAGAAATCATATTACATGTTACCTTCTGAATCTGGTTGCTTCACTTAAGGGCTGTCTTTAATATTTATGCTGCTGTGATCAGTAGATTTTTTATTACAAGTCAAAATTCCAAATATTAGCTGTTTCAAAATGTGGCAATTATGAAAAAGTTGCTATATATGTATATATAAGTTCTTTTTTGAATAAAAGCCTTCATTTTATTGATTGAAGAACTAGATGTAGGATTTCTGAGTCATATGTTAAATATGTTTAGTTTTATTTATTTGGTGTTTTAAATTACTGTTTATTAGAGTTGACTTCTCAGAATGTGTAGTCATTAAAATTGAAAACCTTTTTTTTTAAACACATGGCTGTCTCTTCATTTTCTTATCACTTCTTTCACAAAGGATGCATTTTAATTTTGTAAAGATTCTATACAGCAATTTTTAAATATGGACTACTTTGATGTCTAATTTAAAAATTGACAAACATAGGGTTACAAATTTTGTCCTGTTTTTATAGTGAATTTTTGTTTGTTTGTTTGTTTGTTTTTTGGCCACACCTGGTGATGTTTAGGAGTTGGTTACTCCTGGCTAGGTGCTCAGAAATCGCTCCTTGCTTGGGGGACCATATGGGATGCCGAGGGATCGAACCATGGTCCATCTTACGCTAGCATGGGCAAGGCAGGCTTCTTACCACTTTTGCCACCTCTCCAGCCGCTGTTTTTATAGTAAACTTACATTTTATATTTAAATATATATTTATTTTAATAAAATATTGTATAAGATATGAGATATAAAATTAATTTGGGGGGCCTATAATCATCCCTTTCATCACTCTATTTAAATATCAATTCTTTCTCTATCATATTGTTTATACACCTTTGTAAAATACTCAGTTGAATATATGTGTGTGAATTTAGTATTACATTATTTTCATGTTTATTAGTTACATTGCTATAATTTTTCAATATTTATATCTATATTTATTGTCATTATTTTATAATAACCTTTTTTTTTTTTTTTTGGTTTCTGTGCCACACCTGGTGACGCTCAGGGGTTACTCCTGGCTATGCACTCAGAAATTGCTCCTGGCTTGGGGAACCATATGGGATGCTGGGGGATTGAACTACGGTCCGTCCTAGGTTAGCGCAGGCAAGGCAAATACCTTACCCTTTGCGTCACTGCTCTGGCCCCTATTTTATAATAACTTTTGAAGTGTGTATTCTGTGTGTCATCTTCGGTAAGTGTCAAGGGCTTTCATAGATATCTACAGAGTAAGTAAGTCCTCTACCATCAAAGAGGCAAAGCATCCCAGAATAATCATGTCTGATATATTACAATTGCATCAGCTAAGGGTGTGGTGAAAAGCAGGAGTACCAGGTTCATAGAAAGAAATTACGAGAACCACAATGGAGGTGCTATGGTGTAGGGATTGGGAGAGGATTTGTGACTTTGTTATCCTAGTGTGGTGTTGGCTTCTAAGAGAAGGGCAGAAATGTTGAGGTTTCTTTGGAGAAACAGGACTGCTTGCCCTAAGTCTAAAGGCGTGATCTTGAGATAGCTTGCTGATGGCACAATGAGCAACAATGAACTCAGTGAATAAAAGTTGGAGAAAGTTCAAGTGGTACCAAAGTTAGAAGAATAATCACAAGTGAAGGATATTGGCATAGTGCACAGGAAACACATGATGAAGGTCTGTGAGCAAAGACAGAAAATGTTCTACATGTCTTGATGATGAGTAGTTCACTTGGGGTCTTTGGTGGATTGAAAACTATCAGTTTTCTTAGACACTCACAATAATAATGTTGTTTTTTGCAGACAATAGCTCTGAAATTAGCCTTTTTCTTCAGTTTAGGACCCTGCTAGAGTTATAACCATCATCCACATTCAACAGGCCAGAAGACTGAGGGTCAAAAAGGTGATGCTATTTTTTCCAAGGCCACTTAACAAAAGTCAACTTCAATTGTGCCCAGCTCAGTCACATATTCTCTATTGCTTTCTATTAATTAATTTTTCATTAATTAAATATTTTATTAATTAAAATATTTTTTTGCTGCAGGTGTCGAGTCTCAGCATCTTCTAGTGGGGTCGAAAATCCTTCACGAGAGGAAAAATGGGTAACACGAGTAGCCGAATATGAAATATGAAATAATAAAACCACACAGAGTATGCGAAGTCAACACATCTTCTGGCAGGAGTGTGACAAGTTTAATTGTTTGAGCAGGGAGATTTATAGGGATAAAACTAGCCATAGGTATAGAGGAGAATAATTATAATCACAAAGCAAAGTACAACGGTAACAATACCTAAACTATGGGTGTGACTATAAAAATTCTAAGTTACAAAGGAGATGGTTACAACTCAAGGCAGCTCTTAGCAAGCTTACTTCAAATGCAAAATCAGGATTAGGAGGAAGTAGGAAATATCTAGCCACTTGGTCTAAGCTGAGCTGGGCTCTATAGTTTTAGAGGTCAAGTAAAGGTAGGACCCAAATCCCCTTAGGTGTGGTTAGGTGTGATTCCCTTTTTCTAAGGAGAGTCAATAGCCCAGGGTCTGATTTCTAGCTTCGCACTTGATTACCAGAAACTGCAGCTGCAAGGACATATTGTCTTTGCTTTAGGTGCTAAATATTATCCAGAAAAAGGGGTTCTCTTAGTATATTTGATGCTGGAATTTCTGAGCCAAATTATTTGATAAAGGCCATCATTTTGCCTGATATTTACAAAGGAGAGATAGCCAAATACTGACTGAAAATGTAATGCCAAGCATCTCTTTGGAAATTCCTCCACCATCCACGCAGGGGAAAAAGGTGTCCACAGTGGTCCTTCTGAGGAACCCCGTGGGGGTTATTTTGTTCTCCCCACCAGGAAAATCTGAGGATATATCTGGTGGGCTGAGCTCCCCTAAAAGTTTATGTATGCCATGGCAATTTTTAATCTTTAGATTTTAAGTATTTATTATCAGGTTTTGCTATCTAGATGCTAACCACCTCTGTTATTTGACATTGGGTTTTTGAATGTGGTTGACTGAGATTTGATTCCTAGTACCCTATGATACCCTCAAACTTTGCCAGGAGTAATCCCTAAGTGCAGAACCAAGAGTAAGCTTGAGCATGGCTAGGTGTGGCACAAAACAAAAAATAATTATACAAAATTAAATAATTAAAACAAAAAAGTAAAAGCCTTGGCATGTCTTCAGAGGTAATTCCTATCTATAGTTTATTGAATACCCTTTTAGACTATGATTCTTTTAATTTGAGAAAATGGCTGTAGTTCTGTCAATCTCATTCCTTTCTCTTTGTGGCTTTTTTTTTTTTATAACTGGCACACACTAAATAAGGAAGGCTCAATACACTGCTTTCTGCCAGGGGTGTTCTTCCTCTTCTATTTATTTAACCTTCTGGTCAATAGCTTAAGTGCCACTTCAGAGTAATATTTAATACAGGAAATGCATTGCTGTTTCTTTATCTCACAATTGTATTTGCAGCAAAACCTTATGAAACAAATGTTCTAACAATCACACTATTTATTAGGACTGTCCCTAACACTGGAGTGAAGATTACAAAATAGGACACTATCCTCAAATGAAGGTCCTAAGAAAAAGTCTCTTGTGTTCTTATTTAAATAGAAATTGCACCACTTCCTCTTCAAAGCTCTAGCATGAAAAGAGAACATGTGTCAGAAATCAAAACAACAGAACAGTAGTCTATAATAAGAACTCAGGACACTGAAGTGTGCACAAGGACAAAGAACTATTTCCTTCTACACATTCATTCCAATTCCATTACATGAGAACAACTAACAAATTTGTAATGAGAGACATTCTAATATAGCTCTGTGCAGGTTCACATGCACACAAACATATATACATGCACACCAGCTTTACTACATACAATTACAAACCAAACAAAAACTCACTATACATATTCACATATATAACAACACATGCATATCCCTTTCAGACCATCTTAAGCATACACATTACACATTATTTTACCATGAAGATTCACACATAAAACACATTTTCCATGCTATCCACACATAGCAGACAGCACTCAGAGACTGACATTTATATACACATATCACACACATAACACCATACCACTATCATGCTCACAACACACCATGTACATTTATATACATTAGAGCACATACAATACTACAGTGTGCTCACATACCAAATGCCACACACCTCATCGGTAACATGATGACATGTTAACATGATAACAAAAAGGCAATACAGTGGTTATTAATTAATGATAAAGGGATATGTACACCACAGAAAACTTACACTCATAACCATTTATACACCTAATAAGTGACCAGCAAGATATTTCAAACAACTGCTAACAGACTTGAAGAAAGACCTTGATATCAACACAATAATAGTAGGAGACTTCTTAGGGCTCTGTCACCACTCAATAGATCAACTAGACTAAAGATCCATAAGAAAATGCTTGCATTGAAGGAAGAAATAAAAGATACTTAGTGACTTTTCATCTCCCAAAAGCCAAATACTTGTCCTTATCTAGCACACTTGGGATATTCTTTAGAAGAGAAAACATTCTAGAGCAATAAAAATATGCCTTTACAAGGGTCAGAGCAATAGTAAAATGGGGGAGGGCATTTTCCTTGAAGGCAGCTGACTTTAGGTCTGATCCCCAGCATTCCATATGGTCCCCTAAGACTGGGAGAGGTGATTCCTGAGTGCAGACTTAGAAATGACCCCTAAATACCACCACCTATGACCCAAAAATAAAAACAAAAATAAAAAATAACTCCACAAAGTCAAGAGAATAGAAGTCATACCAAATACCTTCTCAGACCAGCATGCACTGAAAATAGAAGTTAATCACAAACAGAAATGAAGAAATAATGCAAGTATCTGGAAAATAAATAGCCCAAAACCAGTAAATCAGAGAGGCAACCAAAAAATATCTGGAAACAAATGAGAATGAGGATATGAATACCAGAATTTGTGTGACACAGCACAAGCTGTATTGAGAGAAAAGTTCATAGTACAGAAAAACTCATAAGAAAGAAAGGACCCTCATAAATAATTAACTGCAAGACTTAAACAAAAATGACCAATAAAAAGAGCACAACGCAGGTAGAAGGAAGGAAATAGTAAAACTTAGAAGAGAAATGAATAAACTGTAATCCCAAAAATACAATCCAAAAATCAATGAAACTAAAAGCTGAAAAAATATGCAAGATTGACAAATCACTAGCAATACTAACAAAGAGAGAGAGAGAGAACCCTAATAAACAGTATTAAAAATGAAAGGAGGAACATCACAACAGACATGACAGAAATTCAAAGGGTCATCAGAGATTACCTTGAGAATATTTATGCCATAAAAGGGGAGAACCTTGAAGAAACTGATACGTACTTAATGCCTATTATCTCCCAAGGTTGAACCAAGATAATCTGGAATACTTGAACAGACCCATCACTATTGAGGAAATTAAAATAACAATCAGGGGCCGGGCGGTGGCGCTGAAGGTAAGGTGCCTGCCTTGCCTGCGCTAGCCTAGGATGGACCGCGGTTCGATCCCCCGGCGTCCCATATGGTCCCCCAAGAAGCCAGGAGCAACTTCTGAGCGCATAGCCAGGAGTAACCCCTGAGCGTCACAGGGTGTGGCCCAAAAACCAAAATAAAATAAAATAAAATAAAATAACAATCAAAATTTTTTTCCAAAAACAAAAGCCCAGGCCCATATGGATTCACTAATTCTTTCCAACTTATAAAGAGAATCTACTGATATTCATTTTTAAGGCACTTTTAAAAAACTGAAGAAACAGAAACATGACCTAATAGTGTCTATGATGTTAATATCAGCCTGATACCAAAAGTTAAATATACCAAAAAATTAAATATAGGTCAATATCCTTGGAGAACATAGATGCAAATATCCTCAATAAAATGCTAGCAAATAGACTTAAACAGTGCACCTAAAGACCATACACCATGACCAAGTAAGATTCATTCAGATTAAGTATGTCAACATAATACACCATAAAAGAAAAATCATATGATCATATTGTGTATGTATACACATCTCATTGTGTATGTAATAATGCTACATTTAGAACATTCGAAATACTCTACAATAAATTATCTGAAAACAATAGATTCATATAGTTAAGTGGTAGGATACACAAAATTAACACAGAAATGTCCATGGCTTTCCTAAATACAATTAATGAAAGTGAAGAAAGATATTTTAAAAACAACCACATTCACAATTGTACCTAAGTCATTGGGAAACAATTTAAAGAGATTAAAGACCTATCCACAAAAACCAAACAAAACGTTTTTACAAAATAAAAGACAAGAGGAAATGGAAACACAGCCTCTGCTCATAGATTGGGAGGATTAACAACATTAAAATGGCAATACTCACCAAAGCATTGTAAAAATTTAATGAAGTTCTTTGAGGGACACCCATGATGTTTTTCAAAGAATTTGATCAAACACTTCTGGAATTTATATGAAACAATAAACCTCCATGGATAGCTAAGAGAGACATCACTTTCCCCATTTTTAAACTTTACTACAATGTGGCAGTAATTAAAATAGCATGCTAATGGAATAAAAACAGGCCTGCATATAAGTAATATGGAATTGATTACTATGAGATAGATTTGTAGGTATAAGGAAGTTGATCTTTAATAACAAAGCAAAATATACAAATTAGAGCAAAATTTAAAAAGCTTCTTCAACAAGTAGTGCTGGGAAAACTGGTCAGTTATGTGCAACAAAACAAAACAAAACAAAAAACTTCAGACTTCTTTCTTTTTTAAATTATCTTTATTTAAACACCGTGATTACAAATATGATTGTAGTTACATGATAACAGTTACATGATAACTGTTACATGATAACAGTCATGTAAAGAACACCCCCTTCACCAGTACAAGATTCCCACCACCAGTTTCCCTGATCTCCCTCCTCCCCACCCCACCTACACCTGTACTCAAGACAGGCTTTCTATTTCCCTTATTCGTTCACATTGTTATGATAGTCTTCAGTGTAGTTATTTCTCTAACTGCACTCATCACTCTATGTGGTGAGCTTTATGTCATGAGCTGCACCTACATGGGAAGATGGGGGGGGAAATAAGAGTTGGTACTGAGGCAGTAAAAGATTAGAAATGAGCTTTGTAAGGGCAGTATCAAGGTCACAATACAAGATGGATATTATGCATATATAAACTATATGCATACAATAATATCAATAGGAGACCAAGAAGAAACGATTTTCAGTGACTGTCCCAACATAAATCAGTGCTAGAACAACCCGCCCTTCTCTCAAAGTGCATTCTCATTACTGTAGGAGAGGTAGGGGAAAAGCCTGATGACCCCTATAGAGCCCACCTGGACTGGCGCCCAGAGAAGGCCTGGAGTCTAGGGGAAAAAGAGAGGGGCGGAAGGGAGCCTGCCAAGCATCCCAGCTCTCCCCAGGCTAGGAAAAAGGCCTCTGGCATGGGAACTCCCAAACCCCATACCTGAGAAGAGCTGGCCTTTAAAATCAAAGGGGAAACAGGAAGCCAGATATCTGCCCGCCCTCCTCCCCATGCACCTCCCCCCTGGAGTATAGAAGGAGGAGGGAAACCTGAGGACCCCTAAGAATCCACCTGAACCCACTTCTGGCCATCTGAGCCAGCACCCGGGGGGGGGGGCTGGAGTCCAGGGGAAAAAGAGGGGGACAGCTGGGGGCCTTCCAAGCCTCCCAGCTCTCCCCAGGTTAGAGAGAAGGCCTCCAGCATGGGGCCTACCCAAACCCCATACCTGACAAGAGCTGACCTCCAAAATCAAAGAAAATTGGAAGCCAGATAGCTGCCCAAACTCCTCCCCATGCACCTCCCCCCCAGAGTATAAAGGGAGGGGGGAAGCCTGAGGACCCCTAAGAGTCCACCTGAACCCACTTCTGGCCATCTGAGCTGGCACCCAGGAAAGGCCTGGAGTCAGGGGAAAAAGACAAGGATGGCTGAGGGCCTCCAAGCCTCCCAGCACTCCCCAAGCTAGGGAGAGGACCACCAGCATGGGGCCTCCCCAAACCCCATACCTGGCAAGAGCTGGCCTTCAGAGTCAAAGAGGAAGCCAGAAGCCAGATATCTGCTCACCCTCCTCCCCATGCAACTCCCCCCTGGAGTACATAGGGAGGGGGAAGCCTGAGGACTCCTAAGAGTCCACCTGAACCCACTTCTGGCCAACTGAGCTAGCACCCAGGGAAGGCCTGGAATCAGGGAAAAAAGACAAGGATGGCCAGGGGCCTGCCAAGCCTCCCAGCACTCTCCAGGATCGGGATAGGGCCTCTGGTTTGGGGGCTCCCCAAACCCCATACCTGGCAAGAGCTGGTCTCCAGATTCAAAGAGGAAACCGGAAGCCAGATATCTGCCCAACCCACTCCCCATGCACCTCCCCCCTGGATTTCAAAGGGAAGGGGAAGCTCGAGGACCCCTAAGAATCCACCTGAAACCACTTTGGCTATCTGAATCGGCACCAGGGAGGGCCTGGAGTCCAGGGGAGAAAGAGGTGGATGGCTGTGGGTCTGCCAAGCCTCCCAGCACTCCACAGGATAGAGAGAAAGCCTCCGGCATGAGGTCTCCCCAAACCCCATGCCTGGCAAGAGTTGCATAAGCTCAGTTTTTCAGACCTGTTATTTCAGTGTGAAAATTTCTAATTTCAGTCGTCAAATCCTCTTGATGCTTAATTGTGCTCCAGTCAAGTCTACCGATGCTTTTTTTGAACTCCCTGTACATCTTCCATAATTTTACTCTAAACTTCTTATTTGAGAGGATACCTAGCTGTTTCCTACTTTTTAGATTATCAGAGCAGCCATCTTGATTTCTTTAAACATGGGAGTGTTCTGCAAAATTCCTCCATTGATAAGGCTGTAGATTGCTTCTTACAATGTGGAGAAATGGAATTCAGGGGTTAAAAGATAAGTGCGGCAGCAGAGTGAAGTGGCCATGCTTCTCGGGTGTGGGTCCTGGAGAGATTATGGTCCTTGGTGTCTGTAGGCTGGCTCAGCAGGAAAAAGACAGAGAGCATGGCTGCCATCACTTTTAAGTTTCTGGGTGCCCAATCACATGGCAGGAATCGGCCCCACATTCGTTGGGTGGGGACATCTTAGCGGGTGTGGGTCCTGGAGAGATTATAGTCCTTGGTGTCTGTAGGCTGGCTCAGCAGGAAAAAGGCAGAGAGCATGGCTGCCATAACTTTTAAGTTTCTGGGTGCCCAATCACATGGCAGGAATCAGCCCCACATTTGTTGGGTGGGGACATCTTACCGGGTGTGGGCCCTGAAGAGATTATGGTTCTTGGTGTCTGTAGGCTGGCTCAGCAGGAAAAAGCTTCAGACTTCTTTCTAACACTATGAACAACATTAAAATTAAAATGTATTAAAGACCTTGATATCAGTTCTAAAACCAAAAGTCCATAGAGGGAAATGTAGAAAGAATTCTCCATTATATTGGAGCTAAAGACATCGTCAAGAGTAAGAAACCACTACATTAAGTTAAGAATATTCTGCACTTCAAAGGAAATGATGACCAGGATACAATGACCTCCCACAAAATGGGAGAAATTATTCACACAATATCCATCTTATAAAAAGTTAATATCTAAGATATGCAAGGCACTGGTATTGCTTAACAAAGAAAATAAATCCAACCCCATCAAAAAATGGGAAAAAGAGATGAATAGAAATTTCCTCAAAGAAGAAATACAGATGATCAAAAGACACATGAAAAAAATGCTCCATGTTATTAAGTATTGTAAGATCAAAATAAAACCAACAGTTAGATATCATCTCACACTATAGAGACTGGCACACATCAAAAAAGAACAATAACAACCTGTGCTATTGTGGATTTATGAAGATAGGGACTCTTATTCATTGCTGGTGGATACATCACATCTACTGGTCCAGCGTTTATGAAAAGCAATATGGCAATTCTTCAACAAATTAGAAATTTATCTCCCATATCACCCAATAACACCACCTTTGGAAATATACCTTAGGGGCCCAAAACATAATGAAGAAAAGCCTTCTGCATTCATAAAACTCTAGTCACAGTAGGTAGAATCTGAAAACAACTCAAGTGTCTAAGAGCAGATGAGTGGTTAAACAAACTATGATAGATCTATACTAGTGTTTTTCAACCTTTTTTGTGCAAAGGCACAGTTTTTTCATGAAAAGAAAAAATCATGAGGCATACCACCATTAGAAAATGTTAAAAAAAAATTAACTCTGTGCCTACATTAACTATATATAAAGTAATTCTCTTGACTAGGAATCAAATAAGCACAAATAAATTATTTTATAATTACTTTATTATGAAATATTAAAGTTTTCATAATTGTTCATATTTCTGTTCACTTACTCAGTGTGAAACCTGGGCAGGTTTGGCTGAACACAATACTGATTTTTGGTAGGAATTGAAGAAAGGCACACATGTAGCTCTTTGTCAACAGCTCTCAATCTCTCTCTGTCTTTAGTTTTTAAAGCAATCAGGTTTGAAAAGCTCATCTCACACAAATATGTAGTGGAAAATGGGAGCAATGTCAAAATAGCAGTCTTTGACATAACAGGGAACTCCTTGGCAGTATCCAACTAAAAACTGTCCAAAGGTAGATCAGCAAATCTTAGCTTGGAACCACGATTTTGTCTCAGTTCAGTTAGTTCCTCTTGCTCCTGTAAAGTCACGTCATTTCTACCAACTGATATTGAGCTATAAGGGTACCTAACCCAGTCAAGGCATTCAGTGAAGACTGAAGAGAAATAAAATAACAACTTCTCCTCGAGAGTTTTTAAATGTTTAACTATTATCTCACACAGAGCAACAGTGTGAACACCTTGTCATTGCTTGGTGAGAGTGAACATTTCAAGATTGCCAACTTTTCACGTGTTGAAACCAGACTTGCACCTTTAAACAGAATCCATTTATTTTATCTATACTTGAAAGCAGTTTTTCATTTCTGCCTTGCATTCATGTGTTCAGTTCATTCAAATGATAAAAATATATTTTTCAGGTATGCCAGCCTTGCATACCACTCATCACTAGCAAGCAGCTTTGCATGATTTGACCTCTCATTTGTCAGAACATTTTAAGTTCCTCCTGCAGCTCATACACATGAACCAAGGCCTTGCCATGCAACAACCCCAGACCTCTGTATGAAACAGCAAGGTTTTATGGTTCGCTCCCATTACCTCACACAAAGCTGCAAACATGCAATTTTTCACGGGTTGTGACTTTACAAAGTTTACCATGCATACATTATCCAACACAGGAACTAGGTCTGCTGGTAAAGTCTTGGCTACGAGGGCCTCATGGTGTAAAAAAAACAATGCATAACAATAACATGTGGATTTCTTTCTGCTTACAAAGTCTTTAGTGTGCCCAGCCATGGCTGCAACTTCATCGGTGCAGACACTTGTGTAGTTTTCCCGATTAAGTCCTCCTTGTTCAAGGTATTCTGATGTGACCCAAAAAAATTTCTTCTCCTATTGTTTTTTCTGGCAATGCCTTGCAAAAAAAGCTTTCTCTAATTGCGTCATCATCTACAAAATGCATATTGGTCAAGAGTTGAGCATGTCCAGTGATATCAGTAGACTTGTCAAGTTGAAGTGCAAATTTCTCAACGATACAGATCTTTTCCAAAATTACACTTTCAGTGTCTGCAGACATGTCATTAATAAGTCTGGAAATTGTGTTGTCTGAGAAAGGGATTTGGCTATTTCTTTAGCTGCTTCAGGTCCGAACATCTCCTCTACAATATCTTCGCAGGCGGGAAGTATTAATCTCTTTGCCACAGTGTGCCACTTTTCTTTTCTTAATAATTTTTATTGTGACCAAAGTGGATTACAATCTTTCCCATTAATATTTTAGGTACATAGTGGCATTAAACTCAGGGCATTCCCACCACCCGTGTTGTTCTCCCTCCACGTTCTCAGCATGCATCCCATATCCCCTCTTTTGTCCCCAGGGCTGCTAGTATAAGTGGTTCTCTCTGTGTTTAGTTTGTTGTAAAATCAAAATTGGTTCTGTTGTTGTTGGCTTTGGATTTGGTGTTTAAGACTGATCATTTTTTTTTCTACTCATTGTTCATACAACTGTTTGGTCTTGGTATCATCCATTTTCCCCCTCAATTTATGAAGCAGAACAAGATGATACAAGTTATGTCGTTCTGTTTGAAGGGAAAGAAAAACAAACAAAAAACAAAAACAAAAACTAAAAAAACAAAAAACAAACAAGAAACCCCCAAAAGCAAAAAAAATTGGAAAGGGTTTATTTAGGGGGTTATAAATATCAATTTAAGAAAGGAGAGGGGATAAGGAAGAAAACCATTACAAAAAGACAAAAAATAAAATAAAAAATAAAAATTAAGAAAATAAAAGAACAGACAATAAGAAAACAAACAAAAAAATACCTACAATGACAAAAAATCTAAAAAACACCACTGCAATACAGACAACAACCAAGCAATAATCATGAGCCCGGCATAAAACAAACAAACAAACAAAAAAAAAAGAAAGAAAAAAATTGTGTTTCCTTCCCCCCCCCCCTTTTGCAGAAGCACCAATATTGGAAGATTAGAAAGAGAATTTCCTTGGCCTAAGAAATATAGGGTTTCTCCACCCTTGACACATACTGTCATGGGAATAACTAGAATAACTACAGGCTCTGTATATGCTCTTTTACTCTCCCCTAGGTCTTTTTGTGGTGCTGGAAACTTTCTGCTCAGTCGTGGATGATAAAATCAGGCCTCTGTGGGGAGACTCCGCCGACCGCGTGGAAGGCCGCCCTGCTTTTGCCGGGCTCCCCTTGCCCCTGGGAGGGTCGGGAGACTCCGCTGACCGCGTGGACGGCCGCCCTGCTTTTGCCGGGCTCCCCTTGCCCCTGGGAGGGTCGGGAGACTCCGCCGACTGCGTGGACGGCCGCCCTGCTTCTGCAGGGCTCCCCTTGCCTCCGGGAAGGTAGGGAACCTCCGCCGACTGCGTGAACGCCTGCCCTGCTCCTGCCGGGCTCCCCTTGCCCCTGGGAGGGTCGGGAGACTCCGCCGACCACGTGGACGGCCGCCCTGCTTTTGCCGGGCTCCCCTTGCCCCTGGGAGGGTCGGGAGACTCCGCCGACCGCGTGGACGGCCGCCCTGCTTCTGCAGGGCTCCCCTTGCCTCCGGGAAGGTAGGGAACCTCCGCCGACTGCGTGAACGCCTGCCCTGCTTTTGCCAGGCTCCCCTTGCCCCTGGGAGGGTCGGGAGACTCCGCCGACCGCGTGGACGGCCGCCCTGCTTTTGCCGGGCTCCCCTTGCCCCTGGGAGGGTCGGGAGACTCCGCCGACCGCGTGGACGGCTGCCCTGCTTCTGCCGGGCTCCCCTTGCCTCCGGGAAGGTAGGGAAACTACGGAAGACCACCCCGCTCCTGCTGGGTCTCCATTACCACCGGGAAGGTAGGGAAACTACGCCCACCCGCGCCAACCGCTCAAACGTGCCCCGCCCCCAGGTGGATATCTCCTACCAACCAGCACCAGCTGACAACAATAGGGCAAAGCAACGAATCAGGCCATAGAAAGACCACAGGAGGAGCCAAACCGCAGCAAGCCCACCTAATAGTACCACTAGATCCACCCTCAGGGGGGGACCCATTCCCACACCACAGGGGATAGAAACAGGCTGAAACTGGAAGGAACAGCACTCCAAAGCACACCAACAAACCAAAGAATTATGGGTAAATCAAAGAGATCCCTAAGATCTGATGATACAGAGACAAAACCTAACAAGTTTCCAAGTCCGCCAAAAAGCACAGATCCATGGGAAGGTGACCTAAAAGCAGCAATGAGGAAGGAAACACAAGAATTAATAAAAGAAATGAGAGAAACCTTAACTAACGAGTATAAGATATATATGGAGGAATGAATCAGCCAAATTAAAGAAGAAATGTTAAAGACCATGAGAGAGTCCATACAAAAAGAAGTGAAGGAATTAACAGACAAAGTAACAAGACTTACTAGCAGAAACACAGAGTTGGAGAAACACATTGAAGAACTCGAAGGAAAACTGCAAACAAAAAATGAACAAGAAACCAACAAAGAAATAAAAGGCAAAGCACTGGAAGGAAAGGTCCAGTACCTAATGAACAAGGACAAAAGAAACAATCTAAGAATCGTGGGTATACCAGAAGGGGAGGAAATAGGGAAAGGGGAAGAACAAGTAGTCAGAGAGATAATAGCAGAGAACTTCCCCACCCTCTGGAATGAAACTTCAGGCCAAATCCAGGAAATCAAGAGAGTCCCTAATAAAATAGATCCTAATAAATTGACACCAAGACATATAGTAATTCAAATGGCAAAAAACAAAGAAAAAGAGGAACTTCTTAAGGCAATAAGAGAGAAAAAAAACCTCAAGTACAAAGGTAGGGACATAAGAATCAAACCAGATCTGCCAGTCGAAATAATTCAAGCAAGAAGACAGTGGAATAACATATTTAAACGACTGAATGAAAAAACTTCCAACCTAGAGTCCAATACCCAGCAAAATTATTATTCATATGGGAGGACAGACTAAAAACATTTTCAAACAAGACCGAACTAGAGCTATTTGTGCAAACAAAACCGATCCTAAATGACCTACTCAGAGATGAACTACACAATCCAAACCCCCGATTGTAACAAAAGCCACCCTACACAACACAACTGCACAACAGTCCTCTCTCTCTCAATAATTTCCCTAAATGTTAATGGACTAAACTCTCCAATTAAAAGACACATAGTAGAGAACTGGATTAGGAAAAATAAACCAGACTTCTGCTGTCTACAAGAAACACACCTACAGCTACAGGATAAGCATAGGCTTAGAATCAAAGGATGGAAAGTAATTATTCAGGCCAATGGAAAACAAAAAAGAGCAGGGACAGCCATTCTTATATCAGACCAAATTGCATTCAACCTCAAGAAAGTGATCAGAGATAAAGAGGGTCACTACTTACTGATCAGGGGAACATTAGACCAAGAAACACTAACCCTGGTCAATATCTATGCACCCAATGTAGAATCAGCAAAATATGTGAGACAACTACTGGCCAATCTGGAGAAACACATGAAGGGAAATGTGATAATAGTAGGGGACCTAAATACTCCACTATCACCACTGGACAGATCCTCCAAACAGAAAAATAGTAAAGAAATAAGAGCCCTAAATGAAAACCTAGAAGAATTGGGGCTAATAGACTTATATAGAGCCCTCCATCCCCAGAAAGCAGAATACACATTCTTCTCAAACCCACATGGAACCTTCTCCAGAATAGACCATGTCTTAGGATTCAAAGCCAACCTACATAAGATCACAAAGGTAAGGATCATTAGAAGTACCCTTTCAGATCACTATGCAACAGAGGTCAAAATTGATGTCAAGAAGAAACAATGGAGAAAAACTAATACCTGGAGATTAAACAACATGCTGCTCAATAACTGCTGGATCAAAGAACAACTCAACGAAGAAATAAAAAGATTCCTTGAGACAAATGACAATGAAGAGACAACATGTCAAAATTTGTGGGACACAGCAAAAGCAGTAATTAGGGGGAAACTCATAGCAATACAGGCCTATGTCAAGAAACAGGAAAATAACAAAACCAACAGTTTAAAAGATCACCTCAAAGAATTGGAACAACAGCAACAGAGAAATCCAACCACAACCAGAAGGCAAGAAATAATAAAAACCAGAGCAGAAATAAACAACATCGAAACTAAGAAAACAATACAAAAAATCAATGAGACCAGGAGTTGGTTTTTCGAAAAAATAAACAAGATAGACAAACCATTGGCAAAACTCACCAAAAAAAGAGGGAAAACACCCAAATCAATAGGATCACTAATGAAAGGGGAGAGATTACAACAGAACCCCAAGAAATACAACATATCATGAGATCATACTATGAACAACTATACTCAACTAGGCTAGAAAACCCAGTAGAAATCAACAGATTCTAAGACAAACACCCTCTTCCAAGACTGGAAAAGGAAGATCTAGAAAGCCTAAACAGAACAATCACCTCAGAGGAAATTGAAGATGTAATTAAAAAACTCCCTAAGAACAAAAGCCCAGGCCCAGATGGATTTACAGGGGAATTCTATCAAACATTTCAAGAAGACTTACTACCACTGTTCCATAGGCTTTTCCAAACCATAGAAAAAACAGGAATCCTCCCCAACTCCTTTTATGAGGCTAATATCACACTCATTCCCAAAGATGGCAAAGACACCACCAAGAAAGAAAACTACAGACCAATCTCACTAATGAACATAGATGCAAAGATACTTAACAAAATCTTAGCAAACCGAATCCAACACTTCATCAAAAAGATCATACATCACGACCAAGTGGGATTCATACCAGGAATGCAAGGTTGGTTCAACATACGCAAATCAATCAATTTGATACATCACATCAACAACATGAAAGACAAAAACCACATGATCATATCAATCGATGCAGAGAAGGCGTTTGACAAAATCCAACATCCTTTCATGTTAAAGACACTCAGCAAAATAGGGTTAGAAGGAACTTTCCTCAAGATAGTTACAGCTATATATGAAAAGCCTACAGCCAACATTATACTTAATGGCGAGAAACTAGAAGCATTCCCACTAAGGTCAGGAACTAGACAAGGCTGTCCACTCTCTCCACTCTTATTCAATATAACCTTAGAAGTCCTAGCAATAGCAATCCGACAAGAGAAGGGAATCAAAGGAATTCAAGTAGGGAAAGAGGAACACAAACTATCTCTATTTGCCGACGATATGATGATATACATCAAAAACCCTAAAGAGTCCACAGTAAAACTCCTAGAAACTATCAGCCAATACAGCAAAGTGGCTGGATACAAAGTCAATACACAAAAGACAGTAGCGTTTCTATATACAAAAAATGAAGTTGAGGAGAGAGAGATTAAAAATACAATTCCATTTAAGATAGTATCAAAAAATATCAGGTATCTAGGAATCAACCTTACAAGAGAAGTGAAAGACCTATACCAGGGAAACTTCAAAACACTCCAGAAAGAAATTGAAGACGATCTAAAGAAATGGAAGAACATCCCATGCTCATGGATAGGTAGAATTAACATAATTAAAATGACTATCCTACCCAAACTCCTATATAGATTTAATGCAATCCCTATCCAAATCCAGACACAATTCTTTAAAGAATTAGAACAGTCATTCACAAAATTTATCTGGAACCACAAAAGACCCAGGATAGCCAAACACATACTGAAAAACAAGAAGCTGGGTGGAATCTCCTTACCCAACTTGAAACTATACTATAAAGCCATAGTAATCAAAACAGCATGGTACTGGAACAGAGACAGGACCTCAGACCAGTGGGTCAGGACAGAATTCCCAGACATAAACCCCCAGATATACAGCCAACTAATATTTGATAAAAGAGGCAAGAATCTGAAATGGAACAAAGAAAGCCTATTCAACAAATGGTGTTGGCACAACTGGAAAACCACATGCACGAAAGTGAAAATCAACCCATACCTCACTCCTTATACAAAAGTCAACTCAAAATGGATCAAAGACCTTGAAATCAGACCCGAATCTATAAAGTTTATCGAGAATAAAATAGGGAGAACACTCGAAGACCTATATATCAAAAAGGTCTTCGAGAATGGAGCACCAATGGCAAGAACCTTAGCAGCAAACATAAACAAATGGGACTACATCAAACTAAAAAGCTTCTGCATGGCGAAAGAAACCTTACTTAATGCAAGAAGACAGTTAACAGAATGGGAAAAAATCTTTTCACTAGACATATCAGATAAAGGGCTGATATCTAGAACTTACAAAGCACTCAGAAAACTGACCCCCTCAAAACCAAATAAAGCCATAAAAAATGGGGAGAAGAAATGAATAGACACTTCTCTGAAGAAGACAGAAAGATGGCTAACAAACACATGAAAACATGCTCACCTTCACTCATCATCAGAGAGATCCAAATCAAGACAACAATGAGATACCACCTAACACCAGTGAGGATGGCTCACATCAAAAATACTGAGAACAATCTTTGTTGGCGCGGATGCGGTATGAAGGGAACTCTCATCCACTGCTGGTGGGAATGCCCCCTAGTCCAACATCTATGGAGAACAGTCTGGAGAGTACTCAAAGAACTCAGAATTGAGCTCCCTTTTGACACAGCAATTGCACTCCTAGGTATATACCCCCAAGTTGGAAGAACATTCATTCCAAAATACGTGTGCACCCCACTATTTATCGCAGCACTTAGTATAATAGCCAAATCTTGGAACCAACCGCGATGTCCAACAACAGATGAATGGATCATTAAGATGTGGTATCTATACACAATGGAATATTACATGGCAGTCAGAAATGATACAATCACAGATTTTGCAGCAACGTGGATGGACTTAGATCATGTTATGTTAAACGAAGTAAGTCAGAAGACAAAAGATAAACACAGAATGGTAGCACTATTCTGAAGCACATAGAACATACATCTCAATCACAACTAATACTTAACAATCAAATAACAGGGTCTAACAGGGTAGAAACTCCAATCACTGTAATAGTCAACATATACCTGGGAACAGTGCCCAAAACACATGAAAAAGGAACAACACAAACTCGACTACACATTATACCACAAAGAAAGCAGCAACACCAGAACAGCAGCATAGAGAGAACAGGTACGTAATCAACCTTCTACAATAATGGCCCATAATAATCCTGTAGAGATCGTATACAGGAACACAGGTAAAGAATACCATGGCAAACCACTGATTCCAAGGGAAACATCCCATAAAACTACGTATTAATGCCCCTATCTTACTATATTTAAAATAACCTCTCAGCTTTTCTGTCCACAGGCGTTCTTGGATACAAAGGGCGGACAAGCTAAGTTGGCAGCTTGGGATACCACACGAGATACCATGCCCAGTTTGCACTACGAGATGGCCCCGAGAAAACTCTTTAACATACACTTTATCTCTAGGTTTACCTCTTTTAGGGTTTCAAGCACGTGATCAGTCAGACCACCGAAGCAGTAACAGCGACATACAGACCCAAGCTACATGTTCTATTCACTGAACACATTCAAGCAAACTAGCATTCCCTTGCTATTCTCTCCTCTCTTCTCACCACTTCCTTAGCTATTTCTTTTCTTTTCTATTCTTTTTTTTACTTTCTATCCTTTCTCTTCTCCCTTTTTTTCTAATGTATTTTTCTCTTTTCTCCCTCCCTACCCCTTCTGTACACCTTACCCTTTGCCCCCTCTGGAAATCCAACTATCCCTCCACCCCTCAATCCCATCCAGACCTCCCTCTATATTAAAACACTTCACCCTCAGTCCTTAATCTATTAGGCAACAAGATCGACCTCCTACCCCAACGAACCAGTACCCAGCATCCAAGAGAAGGGACACCCAGTCAAACCCACACCTTGTCCCGGGCAAGAAAAGATAGCCAACTCCCCTGTGGACTCATGCTACGAGGCCCTCCCTACCAACTCCCCCTAACGTGGACTGTTTCTTGAAACCGGACCTAGGTCCAAAAGTATCCCCAATGCAAGAACTCTTCCAAGACATTTCTGCCGCAAATTGTTACCAACCTGAAGAAGGTCAGCGGGTGGGATAGGAAGATGCCTGGGAACCCACACATCACAAGAAAAACCCAAAAGACAATGGGAAAAACTGTACTTCCAACATAGACATAAGACCTGTAATACACCACCTCGTTACCTGCTCTCCCCCAAATGTAAGGTAGTCTTTTGCACCATCTTGGTCCTTTAAGAACTTAGCTAAGTCATTTTAGTTTGTTTTTTTTTCCCCTTAAATTTATTTATTTATTTTTTTAAATGTTGGTCCTATATATACATTTGCGAGCACATACATTTTTATTTATTTTATTTTATTCTATTTTATTATTATTATTATTATTATTTTTATCATTTTTGGGTATCTGACCTGTGTCTGTTATCCCCTCTGTCCACCCCCAACTATACCGACAATACAATGAAGCTCCACTTCCCCCTGCAAAGACGCACTAAATAAAGGGGAAATCTTACTTATAAAAAAAGAGCTCTTATCTACTAGAGATAGGAACTCATAGTTGTTTACAATACAGGGATATCTCCTACCTTGAAAATATGTCATGTGGAATCAACTTAGACCTCAGATGATTAGATACCATTCACCCAGCCTTGAACCCTGGATCCCAGACAAAGAATCGGCTCAGCTCTTCACAACAGCTGCAGGAAACAAACTCCACCCGGGACAGCCTTAATACTGCGGGGTCAACAACAAGGGCCAGCTCTAACATGATATCCTGACAACGAGGAAAACGTGAACAACTTGACCTTAGAGCAGATTAGCCTACCTTACCAGCTAACAACAAGACAAAACCAGAAGACTCGACACCCTTTGGTAGGTCCAAAAGCCAAGATCGTGACTTACAGATGACTGGCTACTAGAACCACGACCAGACAGTATACATCTTGGGACCAATAAAAAAGCCCTAGTTTAGGGTTTGAACTATGACTTGCACAATAAGCATGATTCCCAGTCCCAAAGGTCTGACAGAGACAACTGCAACAGAATGGGGCTTCTGGAAGCACAAAGAAAGACGTTATCCTAGGCGCCATCCTAGGTTCAGTGCAAAGACCAAGGTCACCAACCACAGAAGATGGATTAAAACGACACTGAGGTAACAGAACCTCTAGAACCACAAAGACTGACTTCATCATAAGTCCCACCTCAGGATCTGTGCAGATACTGAGACCTCTAAACACAGAACTCTGAGTGTATCACCCTGGACAGAACAGAAGTCTTCCACACACCAAAAAAAAACACCACTGGGAAAATAAATGATCCTGAGCAAAGTCTAGAGCTGATCCCATGACAGTATACTCCAAGGACGGAGAAACCCCATATTTCCTAGGCCAAGTGAATTCCTTTTCGAATGACCCCAATATTTACTGTGCCAGGGCAGGAGGGGAAAAAACAAAAATACAAAAAGCATAATACCTTGGTTATTTTATATATATACATACATATATATATATATTTTACCTTCATTTATTATTGTTATTATTATTTTTATTTATTTATTTATTTATTTTTTTTTGTGGTTTTTGGGTCACACCCGGCAGTGCTCAGGAGTTATTCCTAGCTCCAGGCTCAGAAATTGCTCCTGGCAGGCACGGGGGACCACATGGGACGCTGGGATTCGAACCGATGACCTCCTGCATGAACGGCAAATACCTTACCTCCATGCTATCTCTCCAGCCCCATTATTATTTTTATTTACCTATCTATTTTGGTCGATTTCTCTGTTTGGGTGTGATTATTGAAATCGCTGTCCCCAATTATACTTATTTTTTTCTTTTCTTTTCTTTTCTTTCGTTATGTGCTATGCCATGTTTCTTATTTCAAGACCATGGCATGATTTTGGTTTATTTGTTTGTTTGTTTGTTTTTAGCTTTGTTTTTCGTCTGTTTTTTGTGGTGCTTATCGATATAGCTGGAGTCCTCACCGGATAATTGACACTTTTTTTGGTACTGGTGGAGTGTTTCACCTTCTTTCTCTCCTTCATCTCCCAAATCGATGATGAGAGCCTCTAGAAGGATTCCGCCCATTTTGGGAGTATTAGACTCTTACCCCAGTTTATTTATCTTCTCTTCTTCAGGCAAAACCACGCAACTTGAACTAGCTAGTCCTGCCTACAGTTAGAGGGGGAGATAAGGGAGGCATCGAGACCAAACAGGTGCAAGACTACTAAGTAGGAGGTTGGATACAGAGGGGACCACATATTCTAGCCGCCCTGGGGGTGAGGGAAGAGGAAATGAGAGGGTGGACAAAAACGGAGGGGTAGGGTGGACAATTTGGTGATGGGAATCCCCCCTGATTTTATGTAAATATGTACCTAAAATGTTATTGTCAACAATATGTAAGACACTATGATCAAAATAAAAATTATATTAAAACAAAAAAAAAATCAGGCCTCTGTAACTAGAGAAGTTGGTATTTGCACAGGTCTTAGGATTAAGCATAGGATAGAGTCTTTCTTTACCATTTTAGAAGTTCTGTTCCAACACTTGTTTTAATCAGTCTTCTGTAATTGGTGGTCTTGGTTTTTGCACCGAGCCAGATCGAAGCCTAGGATAGTCTTTCATTATGTTTTCAGAAGTTCTGCTCAGTTGCAGTTCTCTCAGTCAGACCTCTGAAATTAGAGTACTTGGTTGTTGTACAGATAGTACAATGTCTTTCTTATTGGTGCCATAATAAATTCTGCCCAGTCATGGTTGTCAGTCAGTCTTCTGTAGTCAGCGATCCTGGTTTTTTCACAGATCAAAGGATGACATGTCTTCTGATTTCATCTTATTGATAGGTGATGAGATAAGAAAACTTGCTCTTAGATCAAGTTGTTGCCATTTCCTAATTGTCAAGATGTCATATCAATACTGGTGCATGTTGGTATGAGTGCTATATTAAGAATGTCCCAGAGGTGTTTTACAGATCTTTTAGAATTTGTCCAGCAGGCTTTCTGGTCCCACCGGAAGGCCCCCTATTAAAAAAAAAAAAGAATGTCCAAAGGAACTTTGGTTCCTGGAGCTGTTGCAGAGAACTGTGTCTGTTTTTATGTCTGAGATCTAGGGAGGGGTTGGATGGTCACTGTCTAATCACCTGGAGTCTAAGTTGGGTCTAAATGACATATGTTCAAGGTGTATTGTATTGCATTATAAGGTGCCCTGTATTATAAAATGGTTAAGTTCTTATCCCTAGTAGATAAAAGCTTGTTTCTATACATAAAATTTTTCCTTATTTAATATGCCTTTGAGGAAAGGAATTGTGCCATAATATATTGATGATGCATTTGTGGGTGAGAGTGTCAGGCTCCATCATCTCTGTGCCCTGGCTTTGACCTGAGCTTCTATTCCTGGTAAGACTTTTTCTTGTAGGTCTTTGTACCAAGCAGAACCAAAACAGGTGAAGTTAAGGAAGAGAAGAAAACAAAAACAAGACAAATATATATAGATGTAGATATATACCTATACATATAAAGGAAGAAATAAAGAAAAATGAATTAAAAATAATTAAGGGAAAAAAGTGATGTAGAAGACTACCTTACATTTGGGGGTAAAAGATTAAGAGGTTGTATTATAGAGGTATTAACATACAAAGAAAATATAAGCTTCCCCGTTGTCTTCTGAGATATTCTTGTAGGGGGTGGAATCCAGGGCACATTTTCATTGCACATCCTGGACTAGTTGAGTTGAGAAATAATTTGCAGCAGAAAGGGCTCGGGTAGAGTTCTTGCACTGGGAGTCCTTCTGGAGCTGAAACTGGTACCAAGCAACAGTCCACATAGAGGAGAGGGGTGAGAAGGAGGGCCACAGAGCACAAGTCAGTAGAAGTGTTGATTGTAGTTTCTTTCTGGGGTGGGGGGCGAGATGTAGGGCTGAGAGGGTATTCTTTTGCTTGGGAGCTAGGTGATGTCCTATTGGGGCAGGAGGTCGGTCTTGATACCTAATGAGTAAAGAGCTGAGGATAAAGAGTGTAAATAAGGAGGAATATTGTATTGGGATTGAGGGTTGAAAGAATAGTAGGATTTCTGAGAAAGTGAAGAGGTATAGTATATAGGAGAGGCTATATACACTATAGGCATGAATTGTTTACAATTAGGTTTGGTACTCAGAAGAGAATCCTCTGTCTATGTATAAAGACATACATTAGTGATCTATTCTTAAGTTGTTAGAGGTCTAACCCTAATAGGATGGGTCTGAACTCTTAAGGACTGGTTGAATTAAGTTAAATAATTGGCTTAGGTATAGCTTAGGAAAGAGAGGAAGGGAGAACAGGAGATAAGAGAGATGAGAAAAGAAAAAATAGTTAAATATAGTAAAAATAAATTTAAAAAGAATATTAAATATGTCAAATAAAAGAGATTTGGCCAGTGCGTCAGAGTTGGGAGGTTTTCCTAGTTTCTAGGCATTTCATCAGTCACTGAGTTGGCCTTGCTAAATGAGGGTATTAGGGCTCGATAATGGCTGGTTCATTTTAAGATACACATAGTTTTCGCATCTCGACTACTAGCACTGTGGTAGTGAGGTCTACCTATGTAGGTGGATACCTTATGTAATATTGTCAGCTGCATCTTACGTATTGAATTTCCTTTTCTTAAGATAAACTAACATTGTGGGTTTTATTTGACATACATTGAATTAATGATGATGAAGAAGAGAAATAAGAATAAAGGGGAGAAGGAAAGAAGGAAAAGAGTCAGAGAGAAAGAGTAGAGAGAGGAAATATTAATTTGCCAAAATGTGTTCATCGATTAGGTTCTGTAACATAAATCTGTGATTCGCAGTTGACTGTTTAAGTGGTCTGAATGATCATATGCTTCAGGTCTTAATAGAGGACATAAACCAAACAAAAAGGTTATATTGGAATGCTTTATCATACTTCATCATAATACAGACTGAGTATGGTATCTAGTATGACTGAGCACTGAGGTATAAAAGGTGAGTCTATCCTTCGTGTCCAAAAATTCCTGTGGACAAAGAAGCTGGAAGGTCATTTTATACCTAGTAAGATTAAGGTATTAAAACATATTGTTAGGAATCACTGCAGCTGGAGTCTCTGGCTTCTAATCATATTCTTGACCTGTATCTGTGTATAAGTTCCTTAAGACATTATTATAGTCCTTTGTAGTTAAAGATTGATTGCATACTTTTTCACTCTAAACCATTGTTTCTATTGTTGCTGGTTTTTTTATGGTATAATGGATATTTGAGGCTTTGTGTTGTTCCTCTTTCACTTGATTTGAACTTTTTTCCCAGCTAAGTGTGCCACTTTTTTGACTTGGCAAGTTCAGCAACTTGATACCTAGCTTTAAGAGTGCTTTTATTTTACCTTTGTGGTTTTTCTCATGAAAGCTGTCAGTTTTACCATGTTTTTATGCAGGAGAACAAAATATCTGCATTATTGTTTTGAAGCAAAGGGTGTTTTGTTTGGAGATGGAGTTTAATTTTACTTGGGTCCATAGCACTGTTAGATAGCTTTTCACCACACACCAAGCACAGTAGAGTTGGTTTCTTTGGATCTCCCATAAAAGTAAATCCAAATGAAATAGTTTTTCCTATATTACCTTGTGTCAGAGAATTTGCTTGAGATAACCATCTTTGCTTTCTTTTGATGTCCACTCATACTTGGGCTCTCATCTGGCTCCAAATTTGTTCAGAGTCCAGTTCTTTCCTTTTCAAATATTCGTTCATCACTGCAGTATCTCCTCCTGCCTTATGTCACTCAGTACTTACTAAGCATGTCTCCTCCAGATAGCCACTGTCCGTCACACTCAGCACTCTTCTGCATATGTCTCCATCAAGATCCATCAGTCAGCACTCTTCTGCTCATGTCTCCTCCAGATCCATCACTCAGTGCTCTTCTATGTTGTCCTTGATAGTCCTCTAGAGTCCAGATACATGGGAGATCTACTGTGATGTCTCCTTCTGTCAGTGTAACAGTGACACTGGAGCCATTTATAGTCTGTAACATGTGGCTTTGGCTCACAAATAGACTAATCATTAGAATCTATTGGTGAGCCAAAGCCACATGTTATGGATGAAATTGGAATTTTTCCCATGGCACACAAGACAATATCTCATGGCACAGTGGTTGAAAAACACTGATGGAAACTGCAATTCTTACATGAAATTTGCTTATATGTGAATAGACATGGAGAGTACATTATGCTGAATAAAATGAGGCAGAGGGAGAGGAACACAGGATAATCACAATCATCTGTGGGATATATAATATAATATAATATAATATAATATAATATAATATAATATAATATAATATAATATAATATAATATAATATAATATAATATAATAAATATAATAAATATAATATAATATAATATAATATAATATAATATAATATAATATAATATAATATAATATAATATAATAATATATATACACACATCATATGTGTATATGGTGTACTGGAGCAATAGAGCAGTGGGTAGGGCATTTGCCTTGCAGGTGGCTGGCCCAGGTTTGATACTTGGCATACTATATGGACCCTCAATTTTGCCAGATGTAACCCCTGAGTGCAACCAGGTGAGGACCCCTATAAAACACATCAAAGCCACCCCAACACTGTAATATGAAAATACTACCAATGACAATTGAAATGAAAAAGAAGGAGGAGGAGAAAAAGGAGAGAACAGGAATGTTTTAACTTTTAAAAAGAAAAGAAAAAAGCTCTTGGTTTCACTGAGTTCTAATTTTATTGAACCATATAGGGTCCTAGGACCATATAGGGTCTGCTATGAGCAAGGAATACACCTTCACTGCTGTACCATATCTCCAGGCCCCTATCATTTCCTTTCCCTGTACATTGATATCTGCCTATTGTTTAGTGATCCAGTTTTATTTACCTCTTCTTGTTTGTGCTCTTTAAAATATATTTGACTTGGGGCCAGAGAGATAGCATGGAGGTAAGGTGTTTGCCTTTCATACAGGAGGTCAGCGGTTTGAATCCCGGCATCCCATATGGTCCCCCGTGCCTGCCAGGATCAATTTCTGAGCCTGGAGCCAGGAATAACTCCTGAGTACTGCCAGGTGTGACCCAAAAACCACAAAAAATATATATTTAACTTAATATTACCATGATATTTACACCTAGATGTAAATGCTTATATCTCCTATTAATGTTAAATAAATTAAACTGCAAGTTCATTTTGAGAGACCAATAATTACTCTCCTCCTTTCCAATATTGTTTGGTTACTAGTGACTTACTATTTAGAAGTATGGTTTCTTTGCTTTCTTGAATAGGAAAACATTTATACTGCTCACAAAGCTGGCTTAGTGGCTTTGGATTTTCTTAATTGTGTGTATCCTACTGCTCCTTTGTATTTGAATGATAACATTACTTGATATAGCATTTAATTGGAGGTCTTTTTCACTATTAAAAAATCTCAACTTAACACAAGAGTTCCCTTCTATTTAAGTTGATAGAGCCACATTATTTTTATTAGAGTTCCCTTATAAGTGAGGCTTTACTTTATTGTTGCCTTTTCTAAAGGTTTCTATATACTAATTTATTCCTATTTTGTAATTACATTGTGTCCTAGATCTGCTTAGATTTACTCTCTTATTTTTCTTTTTTGGTTTGTTTGTCCGTGCCAGGGATCAAACCCAGGACCTCACATATAAAAGATCAGTTCTATACTAATGTGCTACAATCCCCAGCCCCTACTTTGGTTTATTTTGACTATAACTCTGAATTTCCTGAACCTAGGTTCATATCTCTTTTTCTCAAATTCTAGAGTAACTGGGGAGTCTTGGCTATAATCTTTCTCAATCAATAATTATTCTACTTCTCTCACTTCTCTTCTGGATATTAATTCTTTTTAATAATGTTCCATCAAATTTTCATATTATTCATTCAACTATTTTATTTATTTTTGATGTATTATTAAACTTATCACTGAGAAGTTGTGATGTCTACTTGCTGGACTATTACTCTGCTATTAAAATTTTTGCAGTTGTGCCTTAGAAAAATGTGGATGGCACATGAGATGTTTATACTTAATTAATGACTCAGGAAGTGAAACACTTTCATGTGGAATATAATAATTATAATATATACTATGTATATATTATATGTTATATATGATATAACTTTAACATGTATGTAGAATATAAATTAGTGGCAAACACAACAAAAATAACAGATTTTGAGCAAAATATGGTGGTTACCAGAGAGAAAGGGGAAAAGGATGAGACCATCATTTTGGTTACATGATGACACTAGAAATTTGTTGTTGGGTAAATGAGATGTATATATAGAGGTGTGAAGCTGTACTTCAGAAATGTTATATATTATATGCAAATTGTAAACTAATTAATTAGTTTGATTTAAAAATTACTCCATGTGAATATTTGTGACTGTAGAGCAGGGGTCTCAAACTCAAGGCCCGCGGGCCATTTGTGGCCCTCCATACAACATTTTGTTGCTCGTGGCTGGCCTTCAAATATCACAGTATTTGCAATTATTCGCTTACCAAATAATTTCAATAAAAATCGCATTAATAAAAAAATCGCATTAAACATTCGCATACCCCAGCAGTTTTGTTCAGGGTATGCAAATGTTTAATGCTATTTTTCGCTATTTTTTCTTACTAATGTAATTTTTATTGTGAATATTCGGTAAGCGAATAATCACAAATACTTTGAGCCTAGTGCAGACGTCATTTCCACTGCTCCTGCCCGCTATCCCTTGCATTATCAGAGGCCTAAGGGATAGAAGTTTATTACAGAATTAGATTTTGTCATACCTTCATCATGACTTCATCAAAGCCTGCAGTGAAGAGAAAGATTGATGACAAGCACAGACAATTTCAGGAAAAGTGGGAGATGCAGTATTTCTTTGTTGAGCACAGGGGCATCCCCACATGTCTTATTTGCTCAGAGAAAGTTGCAGTGCACAAAGAATACAACTTGAAAAGCCATTATTTAACTAAACATGCTGAGGAATGTGCAAAGTATCAAGAAAATGAGAGAGCCAAGTGGGTTGCCAGTCTTAAAGCATGTCTAATGAGGCAACAAGATTTCTTTAAGAAAGCAACCAAAGAGAATTTTGCATCAGTCGAAGCTAGTTGCATGGTTAGTGAGATGCTTGCTAAGGCAGGGAAACCATTCACAGAAGGAGAGTTTGTTTAAAAATGCATGTTACAGGCTGCAAGTATTATCTGTCCAGAAAAGAAAGGTCAGTTTAGCAAAATCAGCCTTTCTGCCAACCCTGTGGCAGAGCGCATTTCTGATATGTCAAGTGACATATATCATCAACTGTGTGAGAAAGCCAAATGTTGTGATGCATACTCAGTTGCTCTTGATGAGGGCACAGGTATAACAGACACTGCGCAGCTCACAATTTATGTCTGTGGTGTTGATAGCAATTTTGAATTGACAGAGGAGCTGCTCATAATAATTCTAATGCATGGTCAGACCACCGCTAATGAGATATTTTGACATCTGTGTGATGCCATTGAGAATGCAGGTTTGCCATGGAAGAGGTTTTTTTGGAATAATAACCGATGGAGTGCCATAGATGACAGGGAGGAAAAATGGACTGGTGGTACTTATTCAAAAAAAAACTTGAAGAGGAAGGTGTAGAGAAGGCCATTGCTCTTTACTGTATTATCCATCAGCAGGCCCTTTGCAGTAAATGCCTGCTGTTTGACAATATGATGTCTGTTGTGAAATGCATCAACCAAATTAGATCCAGGGGCTTAAAGCATAGGAGGTTTCATGCTTTTTTAGAGGAAATGGAGTCAGAATATGGAGACGTGCTCTATTTTACCGAGGTACATTGGCTTACTAGGGGAAATGTCCTGAAAAGATTTTTTGAGTTGAGAGAAGTGAAAGCCTTCATGGAGAAGGATGGGAATGCTGTTTCTGAGTTGAGTGATCACAAATGGCTCATGGACTTAGCTTTTCTTGTTGACATCACACATAAGCTAAATGTACTAAACAAGCTGTTATCAGTGCTGCCTGTGACAACGTGAGAGCATTCTCCACAAAACTTGTGTTATGGAAATCCCAGCTCTCTCAGACAAACCTTTGCCATTTCCCAGCATGTAAGGAACTTGTGGATGCAGTCATACCATTCAGTGGTGAGAAATATGTTGATGCTATTTTGAAGCTAGAGAAGGAATTTGCTCACAGATTTGCAGACTTCAAAAAGCACAGAGCCAGCCCCTCCCCCATCATGTCCGTGAGATTTCCAGGGCAGCACAATGTAGGAGACCTTCCTTTGCCTCCGCCCCTCCCCCATCGCGTCTGTGAGGTTTCGTGGAGCAGCACAAGGTAGGAGAACTTCAGCTGCCTCCACCCCTCCCCCCCGGCCATGTCTGCGAGGTTTCCTGGGGCAGCATTCACCAGGGGACTTTCTGATGCCTCCGCCTCACCCCCGACCACGTCTCCGAGGTCTCTAGTGCCCCCCGCTGGGACGGGCTATAAACCATAGATGAGAGGGTTTTCCGACAAAGGCCTGGAGGAGGTGGAGCTCTGCTGACTTCCAGGTAGGGGAGTAGGGCAAAGGAGTCAGGCTCAAAAGCACCCCCCCACCATTGTGGCCAGGAGCGGTACTGTACTGGCTGGCTGCAAGAGGAGGGAACACTAACCAGGCTCCCACTAGATGGCACGCTAGAGGCCAAACCTCAGCCAGCCCACCCAACAGTCCCACTCAGAGCTGTAATCCAGAGAAGGGACCCAGCCCCACATCTCAGGGAGCAAAAGCAGGCTGAAAAAGGAAGGCACTACTCTCCAAGCCACAACAATAAATGCATAAACACATGGGTAAACCGAGGAGGACCATAACAGCTGGAGATACAGAGAGAACCCCTACTAAGTTCCCAAGTCCATCAAAACGCACAGATCCAGGAGATGAAGATTTAAAACCAGCCATAATAAAGGAAATGCAAGCCATGGTACAGGAAATAAGAGAATCAATAGCCACCAAGTACAAGAAATCTATGGAGCAATAAATTAGCCAAATTAAAGAAGATCTGATACAGGATACGAGAGACTCCATACAAAAGCAATTAAAGGAATTAACAGACACTGTAAAAAGCCAGATGAGCAGAATCACAGATATGGAGAATGACATAGTAGTACTTGAAGGAAAACTGCAAACCAAAAATGACAGGAAATCAACAAGGAATTAAGAGGCAAGGCACTGAAAGGAAAAGTCCAGTACTTAATGAACAAAGACAAAAGAAAGAATTTAATAATTGTAGGTATACCAGAGGAGGAGGAAACAGGGAAAGGGGAAGAACAAGTAGTTAGGGAAATAATAGCAGAAAACTTCCCCAACCTTTGGAAAGAGGACTCTGTGTAAATCCAGGAAGTGAAAAGAGTCCCTAATAAAATAGACCCTAATAAACCAACACCAAGACATATAATAATCCAAATGGCAAAAAAAAAAAAAAAAAAGAGAAAGATGAACTCCTTAAAGCAATAAGGGAAAAAGAACCTCAAGTACAAAGGAAGGGACATAAGAATCAAACTTGATATTTCATTTGAAAACATTCAAGCAAGAAGACGGTGGAATGAAATATTTAAACGACTGAATGAAAGAAATTTCCAGCCTAGGGTACAATACCCAGCAAAACTTTCATTCATATGGTATGGTAGCCTAAAAACATTCTCAAACAAAAACGAACTTGCAATATTTGTGCAAAAAACCTGATCCTAAACAACCTACTCAGAGACGAAATACACAATCCAAACCCCTGATTGTAACAACCACCCTACACAACACAACTGAACAACAGCCCTCTCTGTCAATAATCTCCCTAAATGTTAACGGACTAAACTATCTCATTAAAAGACATAGTAGAGAACTGGATTAGAAAACATAAACCGGACTGCTGCTGCCTGCAAGAAACACACCTACAAGTACAGGACAGGCATAGGCTTAGAATAAAAAGATGGAAATCAATCTTTCAAGCCAATGGAAAACAAAAAAGAGCAGGGACAGCCATTCTTATATCAGACCAAATTCCATTCAACTCGAGAAAGTGATCAGAGACAAAGAGGGTAACTACATAATAATCAGGGGAACAATAGATCAAGAGGTACTAACCCTGATCAATAAAAATGTGATAATTGTATGAGATATCAATACTCACTATCACCACTGGACAGATCCAGCAGACAGAAAAATAGCAAAGTAATAAGACCCCTAAATAAAAAATTAAAAGATCTAGGGCTAATAGACATATAGAGCCCTCCACCCACAGAAAACAGAATACACATTCTTCTCAAGCCCTCATGGAACCTTCTCCAGAATAGACCATGTCTTAGGATATAAATCTAACCTATATAAGACCACAAATGTAAGGATCATTAGAAGCACCCTATCAGATCACTATGCAACAGAGGTCAAAATTAACTGCAAGAAGAAGCAATGGAGAAAAACTAATACCTGGAGATTAAACAACACACTGCTCAACAACAGCTGGTTCAAAGAGCAAATTAAGGAAGAAATAAAGAGATTCCTTGAGACAAACGATAATGAAGAGATAACTTGTCAAAATTTGTTGGAAACAGCAAAAGCAGTAATTAGAGGGAAACTAACACAGGCCTATGTCAAGAAAGAGGAAAATGACAAAATCAACAGTTTAAAGGATCATCTCAAGGAATTGGGACAACAGCAGTAAAGAAATCCAACCACAACCAGAGGGCAAGAAATAGTAAAAGCCAGAGCAGAAATAAACAACATAGAAACTAAGAAAACAATACAAAAAATCTATGAGACCAGAGTTGGTTTTTCGAAAAAATAAACAAGATAGACGAACCACTGGCAATACTCACAAAAAAAGAGGGAAAACATCCAAATCAGTAAGATCACAAATGAAAGGGGAGACATTGCAATAGAATCCCAAGAAATACAACATATCAAGAGATCATATCATGAACAGCTATACTCAGTTAGGCTAGAGAACCCAGTAGAAATCGACAGATTTCTGGAAAATTACCATCTTCCAAGACTGGAAAAGGAAGACCTAGAAAGCCTAAACAGACCAATTACTTCAGAGGAAATTGAAGATGTAATGAAGAAACTCCCTAAGAACAAAAGTCCAGGCCCAAATAGATTTACAGGTGAATTCTATCAAATATTCCGAGAAGACTTACTATCAATTTTCCACAGGCTCTTCCAAACCATCGAAAAAACAGGAATACTCCCCAACTACTTTTATGAGGCTAATATCACACTCATTCACAAAGATGGCAAAGACACCACCAAGAAAGAAAACTACAGACCAATCTCAATAATGAACATAGATGCAAAGATACTCAACAAAATCTTAGCAAACCGAATCCAGCACTTCATCAAAAAGATCATACATCATGACCAAATGGGTTTTATTCCAGGAATGCAAGGTTGGTTCAACATAGGCAAATCAATCAACATCATACATCACATCAACAACAAGAAAGACAAAAATCACATGATCATATCAATCGATGCAGAGAAGTCGTTTGACAAAATCCAACATCCTTTCATGTTGGAGACACTCAGCAAAACAGGGTTAGAAGGAACCTTCCTCAAGATAGTTACAGCAATCTATGAAAAGCCCACAGCCAACATTATCCTTAATGGCGAAAAACTAGAAGCATTTCCACTAATGTCAGGAACTAGGCAAAGCTGTCCACTTTCTCCACTCTTATTCAATATAATCTTAGAATTTCTTGTGATAGCAATCAGACAAAAGAAGGAAATCATCATTAAAGAGAAACTACCAGAGCTAAAGAATATATGTGATCAAATCCTGCATGTTCGAAGAGTACCAACAAAAGAGACCCCAGAAAAAATACCCCAAGACACATCCTAGTCACAATGACTAATCCCACAGATAGAGGCAGAATTCTGAAAACAGCAAGATCAGAAAGGGAAATTACATTCAAGGGAGCATCTTTGAGATTTACATCAGACCTGTCACCAGAAACACTCAATGCCAGAAAGCAGTGGTGGGATATTGTTACAAGACTGAATGAAATGAATGCTTCACCTAGAATATTGTACCCATCAAAACTCATTTTCCGGCTTGATGGAAGAATACATGGTTTCACAGACAAAAAACAGCTCAGAAACTTTATATTAATCAAGGGGTATGTAGAGCAGGAAGAAATAACTCTCCTAAACATATATGCACCGAATGAGAGGCCAGCAAAATATTTAATACAATTGTTGACAAATCTGAAAAATAATATCAATAACAACACAATAATTGTGGGAGACTTCAACACGGCTTTATCAACACTGGATAGGTTAACCAGAAACCCAACAAGAATATACTAAACCTGAAAAGAGAAATGGAAAAAAGAGGCCTGTGGATATATATAGGACACGCCATCTAGGCCACTAAAAATGAGAACCTGGAAGAAATGGATAATTCTTGGACTCTTATAATCTTCCATGGTTGAAGGAAGAGGATGTAGCATATCGAAACACACCCGTCACTATTGACAAAATTAAAACGGTAATCAAATGTCTGCCCAAAAACAAAAGCCCAGGCCCAGATGGATTCAGTAATGAATTCTTTTAAACTTTCCAAGAGGAACTACTACCAATCCTGGCAGGACTCTCATGAAATTGAACAAACGGAAACACTTCCAAATAGCTTTTATGAAGCCAAAATCACCTTGATACCTAAACCAGACAGAAATGCTACAAAAAAAGAAAATAACAAACCAATATCGCTGATGAATACAAATGCAAAAATCCTCAACAAAATCCTGGCAAATAGGATTCAATGCCTCATTAAGAAGATCATCCACTATGATCAAGTAGGTTTCATCCCAGGAATGCAAGGCTGGTTTAATATCCATAAATCTATCAACATAATACATAACATCAACAACAAGAATAATAAAAACAAAATGATGATATCAATAGATTCAGAGAAAGCATTTGATAAGGTCCAACACCCATTCTTGATCAAAACTCTCAGCAAGATGGGAATGGAAGGAACCTTTCTCAATATAGTTAAGGCCATCTACCACAAGCCAGTGGCAAATATTATCCTCAATGGAGAAAAACTAAAAGCCTTCCCTCTAAATTCTGGCACAACAGAAGGCTGTCCTCTCTCACCACTCCTATTCAACATAGCACTGGAAGTACTTGCTATAAAGATTATGCAAGAAAAATATATCAAGGGAATCCAGATAGGAAAGGAGGAAGTCAAGCTCTCACTGTTCGCAGATGACATGATATTGTACTTAGAAAACCCTAAAGATTCTATCAAAAAGCTTCTAGAAACAATAGACTCATATAGCAAGGTGGCAGGCTACAAAATTAACACACAAAAAACAATGACCTTTCTATATCCCAATAGTAATAAGGAAGAAATGGACATTAAGAAAACAACCCCATTCACAATAGTGCCACACAAACTCAAATATCTTGGAATCAACTTGACTAAAAATGTGAAGGACCTATACAAATAAACTATAAAACTCTGCTCCAAGAAATAAGAGAGGACATGTGGAAATGGAAACACATACCCTGCTCATGGATTGGCAGGATTAACATTATTAAAATGGCACAAAAATACAATACAAAAACCCCTTCCTTACACCTATATTCATTGCAGCACTATTTACCATAGCAAGACTCTGAAAACAACCAAGATGCCCTTCAACAGACAAATGGCTAAAGAAACTGTGGTACATATACACAATGGAATATTATGCAGCTGTCAGGAGAGATGAAGTCATAAAATTTTCCTATACATGGATGTACACGGAATCTGTTATGCTGAGTGAAATAAGTCAGAGAGAGAGATAAAAATGCAGAATAGTCTCACTCATCTATGGGTTTTAAGAAAAATGAAAGACATTCTTGTAATAATAATTTTAAGACACAAAAAAGAGCTGGAAGTTCCAGCTCACCTCAGGAAGCTCACCACAAAGAGTGATGAGTTTAGTTATAGAAATAACTTCATTTTGAACTGTCCTAATAATGAGAATGTATGAGGGAAATGGAGAGCCTGTTTAGAGTACAGGCGGGGGTCGGGTGGGGAGGAGGGAGACTTGGGACATTGGTGGTGGGAATGCTGCACTGGTGATGGGTGGTGTTCTTTACATGACTGAAACCCAAACACAATCATGTATGTAATCAAGGTGTATAAATAAAAAGAAAAGAAATAAGAGAGGACACATGGAAATGGAAACACATTCCCTGTTCATGGATTGGCAGGATTAACATCATCAAAATGGCAATACTCCCCAAGGCATTATACAGATTTAATGCAATCCCTCTAAAGATACCCATAAGATTCTTCAAAGAAGTGGATCAGGCACTTTTGAAATTCATTTGGAACATTAAACACCCTAGAATAGCTGAAGCAATCATTGGGAAAAAGAATATGGGAGGAATTACTTTCCTCAACTTTAAACTTTACTACAAAGGAATAGTTATCAAAACAGCATGGTATTGAAATAAGGACAGGCCCTCAGATCAGTGGAATAGGCTTGAATACTCAGAAAATGTTCTCCAGACATACAATCACCTAATATTTAATAAGGAGCAAGAAATCCTAAATGGAGCAAAAGAAAGCCTCTTCTACAAGTGGTGTTGGCACAACTGGCTAGCCAGTTGCAAAAAATTGAACTTAGAGCCCCAGCTAACATCATGTATGAAGGTAAAATCCAAATGGATTAAAGATCTCAATATCAGACCCGAAACCATAAGATATATAGAATAACACGTAGGCAAAACACTCCAGGACTTTGAGATTACAGGCATATTCAAGGAGGAAACTGCACTTTCCAAGCAAGTGAAAGAAGAGATTAATAGATGGGAATATATTAAGCTGAGAAACTTCTGCACCTCAAAGGAAATAGTGCTCAGGATACAAGAGCCACCCACTGAGTGGGAGAAACTATTCACCCAATACCCATCAGATAAGGAGCTAAGCTCCAAAATATACAAGGCACTGACAGAACTTTACAAGAAAACAACATCTAATCCCATCAAAAATGGGGAGAAGAAATGAACAGACACTTTGACAAAGAAGAAATAAAAGCGGCCAAAAGACACATGAAAAAATGCTCCACATCAATAATCACCAGGGAGATGCAAATCAAAACAACTATGAGGTACCACCTCACACCACAGAGAATGGCACACATCACAAAGAATGAGAATAAACAGTGTTGGTGGGGATGTGTAGAGAAAGGAACTCTTATCCAATGCTGGTGGAAATGCCGTCTAGTTCAACCTTTATGGAAAGCAATATGGAGATTCCTCCAAAAACTAGAAATCAAGCTCCCATACGATCCAGCTATACCACTTCTAGGACTATATCCTAGGAACACAAAAATACAATACAAAAACCCCTTCCTTACACCTATATTCATTGCAGCACTATTTACCATAGCAAGACTCTGGAAACAACCAAGATGCCCTTCAACAGACGAAGGGCTAAAGAAACTGTGGTACATATACAGAATGGATTATGATGCAGCTGTCAGGAGAGATGAAGTCATGAAATTTTCCTATACATGGATGTACATGGAATCTATTATCCTGAGTGAAATAAGTCAGAGAGAGAGAAAAACGCAGAGTGGTCTCACTCATCTATGGGTTTTAAGAAAAATGAAAGACATTCTTGCAATAATAATTTTCAGACACAAAGGAGAAAAGAGCTAGAAGTTACAGCTCACCTCAGGAAGCTCACCACAAAGAGTGATGAGTTTAGTTAGAGAAATAACTACATTTTGAACTGTCCTAATAATGAGAATGTACGAGGGAAATGGAAAGCCTGTCTAGATTACAGGCGGGGGTTGGGTGGTGAGGAGGGAGATTTGGGACATTGGTGATGGGAACGTTGCACTGGTGATGGGTAGTGTTCTTTACATGACTGAAACCCAAACACAATCATGTATGTAATCAAGGTGCTTAAATAAAAAATATATATATAAAAAATTAAAAAATTAAAAATCTTGTTTATAAAAAATAAAAAAGAAGGGAATCAAAGGGATCCACATTGGGAAAGAGGAACTATCTTTTTGTGCAGATGATATGATGATATATATCAAAAACTCTAAAGAGTTCACAGTAAAACTCCTAGAAACAATGAACCATTACAGCAAAGTGGCTGGTTACAAAGTCAATACACAAAAGACAGTAGTGTTTCCCTATACAAATATTGAAGCTGAGGAGAGAGAGATTAAAAATACAATTTCATTTAAAATAGTTTCAAAAAATATCAAGTACCTAGGAATCAACCTTACAAAGGAAGTGAAGGACCTATATCAGGGAAATTTTAAAACACTTCAGAAAGAAATTGAAGAGGATCTAATTAAATGGAAGAACATCTAATGCTCATGGGTATGTAGAGTCAACATAATCAAAATGATGATCCTACCCAAACTTCTATATAGATTTAATGCAATCTCCATCCAAATCCAGGCATCTTTCTTTCAAGACTTAGAACAATCAATCATAAAGTTTATCTGGAACCACAAAAGACCCAGGAGAGCCAAACAGATACTGAAAAACAAGAAGTTGGGTGGCATTTCTTTACCTAATCTGAAGCTATACTATAAAGCCATAGTGATCAAAACAGCATGGTACTGGAACAAAAACAGAGCCTCAGACCAGTCGGTTAGAACAGAATTTCCAGACATAAATCCCCAGATATATTGTCAACTAATATTTGACAATAGATCCAAGAACTTGAAATGGAACAAAGAAAGTCTTTTCAACAAATTGTGTTGGTATAACTGGAAAACCATCTGTAAGAAACTGAAAATTGATCCATACCTCACTCCTTATACAATAGTAAACTCAAAATGGATTAAAGGCCTTGAAATTAGATCAGAATCTATAAAGTTTATTGAGGAAAAATAGGCAGAACATTCGAAGACCTATATTTAAAAATTTTTTCAAGGATGGAACACCAATGGCAAGGATTTTAGCATCAAACATAAACAAATAGAATTAAATCAAACTAAGAAGCTTCTGCATGGTGAAGGAAATCCAACTTAAAACAAGAAGACAGTTAACTGAATGGGAAAAAATTTTCACACTCAACACATCAGATAAAGAGCTGATAACCAGAATATACAAAGCACTCAGAAAGCTGAGTCCCCCCAAACCAAATAAAGCCATAGAAAAATGGGGAGATGAAATGAATAGACACTTTCTGAGGAAGACCGAAAGATGGCCAACAAACTCGTGAAAACATGCTCACCATCACTCATCATTAGGAAAATCTAAATCAAGACAGCAATGAGGTACCACCTTACACCAGTGAGGATGGCTCACATCAAAAATAATAGGAACAATTTGTTTTGACGGGTATGCGGTATGAAAGGCACTCTTATACACAGCTGGTGAGAATAACTCTTGTCTAACACGTATGGAGAACAGTCTGGAGAGTGCTCAAGGAACTCAGAATTGAGCTGCCATTTGACACAGCAATTGCTCTCGTAGGTATCTACCCCCAAGTCAAAAGGACATTCATCCCAAAGTATGTGTGCATCCCACTATTTATCGCAGCACTCAGTATAATAGCCAGGTCTTGGAACCAACCTCAATGTCCAACAATAGATGAGTGGATAATTAAGATGTGGTATCTATACACAATGGAATACTACATGGCAGTCAGAAATGATAAAATCACAGACTTTGCAGGAACGTGGATGGACCTAGAACATATTATGTTAAATGAAGCAAGCCAGAAGACAAAAGATAAACACAGAATGATAGCACTATTCTGAAGTACCTAGAATATACACCAGATATACAACCAATACCCCATGATTAAATAACAGGGTGAAACAGGATAGAAACCTCAAACACTGTAATAATCACCATATACTGGGAAGTAGAGCCCAAAACAAAGGGGAGAGAAACAACACAAAGCCTGACTACACATTATATCATAAAGAAACCAGCAACAACAGAAACAGCAGCGTAGAGAGAACAGGTATGTAATTATCATTTTACTACAAAGGTGCATAATAATTTACTAGGGATCTTATACAGGATTACAGGTAAAGATTATGATGTGAAATTACTGAGTCCAACAGAAACACTTCAAAACATTATATTTGAATGCCTTAACCTTACCACATCTAAAATAACCTCTCAGTTTTTCTGTACATAGGGGTTCCTGGATATAAAGTGTGAACATCCTATGGTGGTACCTCGGCTCAGTCACACAAGGCAGCATACTCTGCTTGAATCATAAAAATGGCCAGATAAAACTCTTTAACATACCCTTTATCTCTAGATTATGCCTCCTTTTAGGACCTGAAGCACATGATCAGCCAGATCACTGAAGCAACAACCGAGACCTACAGATTTTTACCACAGGGATCAAACATGTTCAACCAAACTAACATGCCCTTGCTCTTATACTCTCTCTTCTCATTACTTCGTATTTTTGTTGTTGGTGGTGTTTGATTGTTGGTTTGTTTTGTTTTTTTCCTATTCTCTTTTCTAGTCTCCCTCTTCTTCTACCTTCTCCTCCTCACTATCATCAGTTCAATCTATGTCAAATAAAAATCACATGGTTACCTCCTCTATGGGAAAGGAGAGCTGACATATAGAGTGCTGTGGATAAAACTGAAAAGGTAAACACATAAATATAGATTGACCTCACTAACACAATGGTTAATACTCAAGACACGAAACCTATACATACCCAAATGTTGACCTATTAGTTTCCTTTCCTTTCAAGTACTATACTTAGTACTCAACACACCTCTCTACATTAACATACACCTAATCTAACTTCTACATGTTTATATGTGGGCAGGAGCACACAGAGATAGGAATCCTCCTTAAGGGACAAACCTAAACCATAAACAACCCATACCTATACCCTATATAATCCCTCCCATATACTATTCCCTCTCCCTCCTCCAGAAATCCGACTATTCCTTCACCCCTCAATCCCACCCCCTGGATCCTCACCACACTATCACTCTTCATCCTCAGTTCTTAATCGACTAGGCATCAAAACCAACTTCCTACCTCAACGAGCCAATACCCACTGCCCAAGTGAAGAGACACCTACTCTCTCAGCAAAAAAATACAACCAACACCCCCAACTGACCCATGCAGTGTGGCCCTCCTAATCCCCTTTCCCTACTGTGGACTGTGGCTTGATATCAGAACTAGCTCCAAAGGACCCCCACTGCAAGAACTCTACCCAAGACTTCACTGCCTGGACCCCACACCTAACAAGAAAATCTCAAAAGAAAATGGGGAAGCCTATACTTTCATCATAAGTATAGACCTATATAACACAACCTCTTATCCTGGTTTTCCCCAAATGTAAAGTGATCTCCTGTATCACTTTCTCCCTTTTTCTTTGTTTTGTTTTCTTTTTTCTTTTCATTTTTATTCTTGTTACATTCTTTTGTTTGTTTTATTTAGTTTTAGTTTTTGTTATTTGATTTGATTGTTTTTGCTTCTTTTGGGTCACTCCTGGTGGCACTCGGAGGGTGCTTCTGGCTCTATGCTTGGAGAACGCCCCAGGTGGGCACGGGGGACCATGGGGGATGCCGGATCTGAGCCACCGTCCTTCTACAGGAAGGACAGACGCCTTGTCTCCATGCTATCTCTCCCAGCCCCACTTCCACTTTATTTAATCTTTTTTTTTTAAAGAAACTTTTTTTTTTTTTGGGTTTTGGGCCACACCGGTTTGACGCTCAGGGGTTACTCCTGGCTATGTGCTCAAAAATCGCCCCTGGCTTGGGGGACCATATGGGACGCCGAGGGATTGAACCGCAGTCCGTCCTACACTAGCACTTGCAAAGCAGACACCTTACCTCTAGCACCACCTTCCCGGCCCCAGAAACTTTTTTTTCTTTAGATATGTGTGAGCATATATATTCTTAGTTTTTGTCAGGTGTCTGTTTTCATTTCTCTCCACCCCCAAATCCACCAGCAATATAATGTAGCACCACTTCCTACTTCAAATACATATTAAACAAAGGGGAATAGAAAGGACATTTAATCACTATAAAGGACTCTTCTTTAAGGAATCTTTTCTGAACCCAGCTAGGATCTATGCTTTTTTTTTTTTTTTTCTTGCCCTTAGAACAGATTGTCATAGCACTGATCACAATCTTATAAACTGGGTTCTGTTTTTACTTTGTGCATTCAACCTTGAGCTCTTTGAAGGCAGGAAACATATTGCATTCATCTTTTATCCCTTGAGTCTGGATCAATATTGAGAGCCAAAGAGGCAGTTTATGAAGTGTGAGTTCAGGGGGTGAAATACACCATTTTGTACATTATGTGCAGCTCATACACCATGGCTTTCATGTTACTTATGAACATTTTATGTATAAAGAATAACTATAGTCTCAGATTTGAGCAAAATATTTCATTTGGCAAGACTATCCCAGGCTATGTAGAAAATGTCACTAGTCTACTGGCTGGTTGTTTTTAGGTGTGTGTGCCTGGTTAGATTGAGATTATCCTCAGTAGAGCAGGTCATTTCCATCTTCCTTTCCTCTCAGATCAAGTATTTATATCACTGTAAGAACTATAATAGATGGAACTCAACTCTTTAATAAGATCTAACTTTAAGGCTATCATCCCATAAAGAATAAGAGCAATAATGATCAATCTAATTTATGATTTTAAGTCAACCTACATTAAGTAATAATAAAAGCATGGGAATTTGGAAATCTGACCAAGAAAAAAATCCTAAAATTTGTTTATCAAACTTTAATAAAAACTAAATTGAATATGTAACACAGAAAGTTAGAGAGCATTGCATTGTTTGAGAGAAAAGGTTATCTTATAATAGAATCAGGGCTTTCTGTGATGCAGATCTGAATTTGTTTATTTTTTGTGAATTTTGTATAAATCACACAGCTCTTATAATAGGTATGACTACCTCAGATTTCCCCCTAAGTCAAGAATCTTGTTTAATTTTTTAATATAAATTTTTTATTTAAACACCATGATTACAAACATGTAATTGGGTTTCAGTAATAAACAGAACAACCCCTTTCACCAGTGCAACAGTCCTACCATCAATGCCCCCCTCCCTCCTTCCCATCCCCTGCCTGTATTCCAGACAGGCATTTTACTACAGTTATTTTTTTGTTTAGTAAGCTGTTTTTGTTTCTTTGTTTCTTAAAATATAAGTGTTAAAAATACAGTAGTAAATGTATGAGAGTGTCAATCACCAGTGTTTGCATAGGACTCTTGTTTAATTAAACTTCTTGCTTAAAATAAAAAAAAATCCAATGATAAACTATGTAGTTTTGATCTATAAAAATGTTAACAAAGAATACAGATAGTAAGAATGACAAGTTTTCAGATGCTGCTCATTTGTATATGCCTAACATTGTCCAGACTCAGAGGAGACCACACAACTGGAATAAACTTTATTACTTTAATTCATCTGCCAAAAAGTTTCCACACTGGCCAACCAAGGCTATCTCCCAAAGGAGATGAGCCCCACCCAATTCATGAAGAAAGGAGGTTCCAGCTTTCTGATGACCTTTAAAATGATTGGCTGTTGTCTAAATGTACCTTTCCACTGCTCCCTTGTCTTTTTCTGATAGGCTACTTGGTATGGCCAGGTAGCTTGGGGTGGTGTTAATGGAAATAGGTTTGTGGAGACCTAGTATGTAGCTTACACTATGTCATTCTTACAAAATGGCATTTCTCTGTGGTACATATATACAATGGAATATTATGCAGCCTGTCAGGAAAGATGAAGTCATGAAATTTTCCTATACATGAATATACATGGAATATATTATGCTGAGTGAAATTAGTCAGAGAAAGAGATAAACACAGAATAGTCTCACTCATCTATGGGTTTTAAGAAAAATGAAAGATATTCTTGCAATAATTTTCAGAGACAAAAGAAGAGGGCTGGAAGTTTCAGCTCACTACATGAAGCTCAACACAAAAAGTAATGAATGAAGTTAGAGAAATAACTACATTGAAAACTATCATAACATTATGTGAAAGAATGGGGGAAGTAGAAAGCCTGTCTAGAGTACAGGCGAGGGTGGGGTGAGGATGAGGGAGATTTGGGACATTGGTGATGGGAATGTTGCACTGGTGAAGGGAGGTGTTCTTTACATGACTGAAACCCAACCACAATCATGTTTGCAATCAAGGTGTTTAAATAAAGATATTTAAAAAAAGAAAAAATGTTCAATAATAAAGTAAATAAATGAGGTCATTAGGGGGAAAAGGTGTTCCTATAGTAGGACTGGTTTATAGCCTTATTCTTTTAAAAATAAATTTTTTTTCTGGAAAAAAAAAAGCATTTCTCCCTGCTCAGATTCTAACAAGAAGCCTGCCATATGGCCTTTACAAAATGCTGTTTCTCCTTGTTCAAAACCCAGGTCCCAACAACATGACATTTTCATTATGTTCTGGAAAAATGTTCTGAAAAAACAAGAGATGGAGTTTCGTTAAGGAGACTCATATGAAAGAATCTGGGCTAGCAGATGAACAAGAGTATTAATATTAAATAATGGGTAGAGACCAACAAGATTGTAATTTACAAACATGTGGGGAGTTTCTGCAATGAGCATCTTGGTTTTGTAAAACAACTAATTGGAATTTATTTTTGTTTGTTTGGTTGATTTTTGTTTTGGAGCCACACCAGGTGGTGCTCAGCGTTACTTTTTGCAGTGCACACAGAAATTACTCCTGATGGGCTCTGGAGACCATATGGAATGCTCAGAATTGAATCCGGATCAGTCTTATGCAAGTCAAGCCCCTTACTATCTCCACCTTTGAAAAAAAATTGTTATCAGTTGAAAATATTTTCTTCCTCAGTATGTTGTTCTTTCTTTAGTTTTACTTTACAGTTTCACATTATGTCACCTCCAAGCAAGCAAAATAAGAACTTGTACTCTGTAGTGTTAACACCTTTCAAATATTTGTAGACTCCTATTGAATATCTAGGTATCCCTCTCCACCATTACTCAGTCAATCTACACACTGCCAGTTCTTTGATCTCTGTGCAAAAGTCGTTCCTTTGATCATTTTGGTGCCTTTCTCTGAACCCTCTCAACTGTATCAACTTACTTCTGTTAACAAATACTCCTCTGAGCAGTTCAAATGAAGTCTTTGGAGAAACACATTGCAGAAATAAAATTCCTTTACTAGTCCATGATGTAAATATCTGGAGTGAGTAAATCAGATCAAATTTCTCATTTTGTCTCTAACCAAAGTTGTTTTAAGTCTACAGCTGAGTGTTGGTTTCCACATTGTGTAATTTCTTACAGTCACAAAACATGAATTAGTTTTACCTGTGAATTAGGAAAAGGATGTTTATTGTTTTATTCAGTGGCCGAATTTGCTTTTACCTTCTGATTTGTTTTAGTGGAGTCAGTGAAGTATTTCACTTAAAATAGATAGTCCTTAAAATACTATTGAGACAAATGTTTTGATGCAAATTTTCACCAAGATGCACTACATTACATATAATATCTACTTTATATAACAGGTGTGTATTTCCTAGAGTAACTTTTAAATCCTAGTAAAAGACCTTGGGAAATATTATAAAAACTTTACAAAAATATTACAAATGTTATCTGATATATGACATAATTTTTCTCAGAGCCTCTGCTGCCCTTGACGTTATTTTTGGGAACTGGATCAATAAAAGTAGATGGCCATTCTTACAATTTTATGTGACTTTTGTCACAGTGGATTACAAATGAAAAATTAATGGATAAATAAATTTCTGTTAGAAATTTTCTCTTGCTTTAATTTGATTCTCTCGGTCCTCCTTTTCAAAGATAGGCTAGATATAGTCACTTTGCTCAGCTATGCCTTACTTTGTCAAATATTGTCCCTATTTTTCCTTTGTAAATTCTTTAGTATTAGTCTCTAAACTAATTTGTACTTCTCAGTTTTATATAAAAATTTTACAAGTTTATGTAGGCCTCTTTTTTTTTTTTTTTTTTTTTTTGGTTTTTGGGCCACACCTGGCAGTGCTCAAGGGTTACTCCTGGCTGTATGCTCAGAAATAGCTCCTGGCAGGCACAGGGGACCATATGGGACACTGGGATTCGAACCAACCACCTTAGGTTCTAGATCGGCTGCTTGCAAGGCAAACACCGCTGTGCTATCTCTCCAGGCCCTGTAGGCCTCTTTTTTATTATTCAAAATGACAAACCAGACATAGGTCAGATGTTTGCTGAATTGAATGTGAAATAGTAAATGACTATCAAGAAAATGATATCTTCTTCAAGACCAAATTTTATGTTTTCTAAACTTAGAAAACATTACATTACAATGTTTACATTGCAAGCAGGAGCAGAACACAGTATTACAAAAGAAAGCAGATATCTCTTGGGTATTTTACTTAGACAATAGAGCCTTGTAGATTAAATAAGAGCATATGAATTACCTTCAAAATCAAAATAGAAACATTGTTAGAGGTCAGAGAATCCACATTTTGATGACTAAATTTCCAAGGCAGACATTGTAATTTAAGGCACAGTCTGAGATAGATATAGAGAATTTTGCAAAGAAATGTTCTACTCACACTGTTCCAAAAGGTTTGGAGTTAGATCAAGTCTTTCTTTCCATACTACTCTACATGTGAGCTCTCTGGAAAGGTGGCATTTTCTAACAGGTCCTTGTTTTGACAATAATAAGACTTTCTTGCATGTAAACTCTCTTCAATTCTAGGTGACCAGAAGTTTTCTTTATTGTTCTCTAGGTGATTAGAAACTTAAGCAATTAAAAAGCTGTGCAAAACACTATGTCAGACATAGAGGATGTATATAATAGCCCAACTTTAAAGATGCTACTGTATATTGACAGAACAGACGTGGACAGAGAGAACTAGGAACAACCACAGAAAGGTAAAAGACATGTAAATGATGGATCAATGTGCAGCACTGTTCAGGTTTCAAATTAAGGTGCTGAAGTTGAGCAGTGTATTGGTGGCATGATTATCACAGGTAGCTCTCAATCGTTCATCCTGAAGTATATTTTCCCAGCATTCCAAGAGCAATGGTTTTATCTTTTGTCATTCTGTTGCATGGTTAGTAATGTGGATTGTAACTTAAGCTGAACTTGAAGCCTGCTCAGGTCATATACCATAAAGATCATTTCCTCCCCCTTCCCTCTGTGTGAGCAGCCCTTGTCTCAGCACACTGATCAAACACGAGAAATTTGTTTTCCTCCCATCTCTCTTCCTGAAGCTGATAAAAAAAAGTAGATTTAACCAGTCCCCAGCAGAATCTGATTTCCTTCTTTCCTAACCTATCCCCAATACCACAGCACATAGTGCTGTCTGGGCTAACTTTAAGGATGAAGTCTGGGTTGACTGCATGATGCAGCAGATACTTCTTTTCTAGTGGAACCTGCCGTTGGACTGGGCAAGGTTAGAGCAGTAGATGTGGGATGGTGGAGCATGGCTCCCTAACCCATACCTGGGCCAGGCTGCTAACCATCAGTCACTTTATATGAAGGCATGGGAGGTGCTATAAAGTAGGCTTGCAGTCAAGGAGATGTTTTTAGGAGAGTTTGGAGGATAGGAAGGAACTGGAGCGTTTTCTCCTTATTTAAATACGGTTCTCGCATTATTAATGATAACAGTATCTAAGGACTTGCCTATAAAACTGGTTTTGCCAAGTGGAGTTAAGGAAGGAACCCAGAGACTGTGGTGAAGACAAGTTCATAGTCTGGTGGCCTGTGTGGTATAATCACATTGTAAGCCTGAAATATTGCTACCAGCAATACTGTATATTATAGAACCCAAATAAAATAAAAGGACTAGAGAGATAATACAGTGTTTAAGGTTTTTTTTTAGCCCAAGGCAGACCTAGACTTGATACCTGGCATTACATTGGGTTCCCTGAGCCTCACTAGGGAATGATTCTTGAGTATAGAGGCAGGAGTAAGCTTTGAGGATTTTTAGGTGTGGCCCCCAAACTAAACTAAACTAAAATGAAAGTCATTCTTTCTGTTGATTTTTGTTTTAGAAACAACTATTATATACAAGAAAAAGAAAAGAATTAATAAGGAAAAAAGGAAAAGGAAAAGCAAGAAGATATGGAGAAAAATGAATGAACAAAAAGAAGGATCCTTCCAATGATATCTTTTGAGTAGAAGGAAAATGGAAAGATATTTTGACAATTAAAATATTATAAATGCCCTAATTATGAAAATGTACCTTACGTAGGTGTTAAATTTATGTTAATCAAAACACATTATTAAAAAATGAAATGTAAACATAGGCTAGGAGAGGATGTTTTGCAAAACACATGAAGAATTACCAAACAGTCTTTTGAAATTGGTTCTTCAATTTCAAATGGCATTCAAGTGACAAACAAATCATTGAAGTGCTTAAGTTATTGTAATCACATGGAAAATGCAAACGATAACCATAAATGAGTATTACATTACAAGGATTGATAAATATGTATACAATGACCTTTCCTTTTCTCTGCTGATGCTGTTGCAAAGATGAGGGCTGATCTTCAACTTGGTTGTGGTACACCCCTACATGTGTGTAGAGTTTACACATTCAACTTTGCTACACTTATGCAATCATGACAATCCAGTACATTTTGGTTTCACTCACAGAAATTCATACACTTTAGTTGTGATGCTCACATATGTTCTCATTAGAGACTACAATGCAGAGGACTCCAGAGGACTACAGTGTGATGCTGGCACACTTTGTGTTCCATTGCCTTGCTTGAACATTTAGATTGTATGTTGTACACCTATTTCAGTGATGCTAGAAATCACTGATGTTAACACAGGAACTGAAAATCATACAACCGACAGAATTGTGCTTCATGAATATAACTGGAACCAAACTTCAAACTTGTGGTTGGGGCTTGCAAGGAAGCTCTTTTAGATATTGGACCATCTCCCAGTTCCCAGAATGACTGAACAGTAACTATTTTAGTTTTTTTTTTGTTGCTGTACTCTGACTCTGCTCAGGGATCACTTCTAGAAAAATTCGGGGACCAATTGATATGCCCTGGAATCAAATAAGGGCTTAACCATAGACAAGGAATGCATCAAGTCTGGCATGTTAGCTCTCTATTTTCAGATTGAATGAGTGAAAATTGAAATTCTGACAATAATGTGTCTGTGAGGATCAAAGCAATTGAATCATAGCATTGATGGAATTAGTGTTAATAATGTAATCACTGTGGGAAACTATTTGGTAATTTTTAATGAAATCTAAGCATATGCCTATTCTAATATTCAGAAATCCCAGATTTAGTTTGTACCATAAAAATAAAGGCCTAGATTCACAAATAAGTTTAAGTAATTTATAGATGCTTTATGAATAATGTTCAAAACCTGGAATAGGGCAATGCTCAGAATGGGTGAATATGCTGCAGGTTGGCAGACAGGCATGTAAATAAGTCCTCAGGTACCACCTTAAAAGCATCGATACCAGAAACCTATTAAGATGCAGACACAGGGAATGGCTCTATTTCACTGTCACTATGTACTTTAAATATAACTGTGAAAGACTTGTAATTCACACTGGTCACAATAAAAATTATTTTAAAAATTATATTTAAGAAACAGACACTGACCTGCCTCAGAAAAAGACGCAGACATGAAGGTTCAGTGATGGCCGGTCCTCTTTAAAGGATGAGAAATATCAAACAAAATCGAAAGGCTCTAATAGAAATGTTAGAGAAGACCCCTAAAAGTTCTAAGCTCTTTCCCAGATAATACCATGGCAAGAAAGTCATCTACATAGAAATCAATGTGTTACAGCAGTTTGGGAAAATCCTATGAAACTATCTTTGCAAAAGCAAGCAAAATATGTTCCTTAACTTGAGGCTTGCCCAAATTTCAATACTCAACTTGGGATGTGCACTAATGACTCGCTGCCCTCTGAAGAAGTTCATGTTCTCTGAATAATCTCCCTTTTGTTTATTTTTCTTTAGATTTTCTGAATAAAATTTCTTCTTTTGTTTTGGATTACACCCAGCATCTCAGGGGTTACTCCAGGCTATGAGCTCAGGAATCACTCCTAACAGTACATAAGGGACTATATGGGATGCTAAAAAAAATCAAATCAGGGTTGGCTGCTTACAAGGCAAGTGCTCTACACACTATACTATTGCTCTGGCCCCTGAATAATGATATTTTACTTCAATGTTCATCTTACTCCTGAAATTCTTTTCTGCAAGGGTAGACAATGGACCCAGAGAACCCAGGTGGAATTTAGGATTAGCTTTTCTTGTCCTGAAAGCAACCACCACCACCACCACCATCACCACAACAACCAAATTCCCCTTTCAGGCTTGAAGCCACAGCTTCTGAGAGTTCAAGTGTTGGGAACAGTGAATATGGCACCATGAGGATAAAGTCAATTTTGGGTGACAATTTCTATTTTTTTCTCAATAGTTTGAACAGTTTGAAAAATACTGATCAGGGCTTTTGTAGAATATTTATCTCTCTATTTGAGCTTTCTGGCTTTTTTCCCCCCATGGTTAGACTAAAACTTTGAGTATTATGGATACAAACTATAGAGAAAAACCTGTTTTCACTATATTAATTCAAATTCCCTATGCTATCAAGAAAATTTTAAGATTATTTATAATGATCATACTCACCTGACTGAGATAATACTTGTTAGGTTTCTCTATGTAAAATTATTTTCTCCTCTATTCTTTCCTATATTATATTCTCCAGGAAGTTTGCAATTCATTTTTTTGCCACTTTAATTGATCTGAGAACACAAGTAGAAATCCCATTGGTAGTATGACCTCTTATACCAGGTTTTCTATACCAGAAGCCTTTCTATGACATTCTTTTTGCGCCTTTTACATGGTGCTCAAATTCAAATGAGATTCTTTTTAGCTCTACTTGATGAGCAAAGTCAGCACTTTGAATAATACTAATAAGGCCCTAGTTCACCAAAAGTCCTGCAATTAGAGTTCTTAAGTCATCATTTTCCCTTTAATTGTATAAAAATAACTTTAGGATGATACATTTGCAGAATTATATAGAATATGATACTAATGAATCTCCTGAATTTGTGTAATGGAGTGAACAATGAAGGAGGGGATTATTTCATAATGAAAAAGTGTTAAACACTTTCTGAGATAAAGGTACAGTTCCTTTCTCACATAACCATACATCATGGGGAAAGCAAACAAACCTCAGTGAAATGATGAGGTGCCTTAGGTAAGTTCAGCATGAGAGAGCTATTCAGAAGGAAGATAGAAGAGGAGAGAACATGGTTGTATGAATCACTTCATGCCTGAGTAAAAGCAAGGAGTATATGCGAGTAAAGCATGTTTCAGAAATGAATGTTCTCAAATAAATTAGATGGGATGAATAGCAAATACTGTGGAGGAGAATCTTACAGAAATTTGATGATAGTTAGAGCTAATATTTGTTGAGTGCTTGTTATGCACTCAGTACTTATTTACCTGATTCAGCTCAGTGATTCTCAAACCTTAGAATCAGAACAACCCGTAGAGCTTCTGCTTTAGTGAGCCTGTGAGGCTAGAAAATTGAATTTGTAATAAATTCCTGGATGATCATATTATTGCTAGCCTATGGATAGTGCTTTGATAATCATTGGTTTAATTATAATTTAATTGTAACAATTATCATGAGAAAGATACTTCCTTACCTCTTTAAATACAAGAAAATAAATACTAAGAGACTGTTATTTGCTAAATTCCTTCCTTAATTCTAAATAGTAAAGATACTATCATCCAAAGGCAGAAAATATTTAAATGCTAGTATAATAAGCTACATACACTGGCAAAATCTTGGTAAAAAATTGTCATTTTAATAGTCTTTTAAAGTAATTAAGTTAGATACCAAGAAAGAAGTTAACATAATGGGTAAACCTTACATAAAGCCTTCAAATATTTCTGGAATTTTAAGGTTTTACCTGACTATGAATTACTGTTTGCACTGAATTGGAAAGCTTTTAAAATCTATTTGCAGTTTTCTCTTTTGGCTTCCTTCTGAGCTGTGTTATGTAAACTCAATATAAGCCTTTCCAAATAAAATTTAGTTATTATGGAGTCTACAATTGACATAATGGGAAGTTAGAACGTATCTCAGATCTAATAATGATTGTCATTATTAACCTAAATGACATATGTTTTTAATTGCAAATCGTCATGTTTAAGACCTTAAAATCAGAATAAAGAGAACATTGACCCATTATCAGACCAGTTCCAAGAATGAAAGGAAAAAGTATTCAACTCAGAATGTCCAAAGTCTGTTAAATCTGTTTTCTCTCAAGTATTACCAAGGAGTTGATAATTTTTTAAGAAACTTTTGCACAAGAATAAAGATTTCTGCTAATTTGTAATTATTTCATTCTGTTGGCTACTGCTGGCATTAGAATGACAATAAGGACCCCTTTCTAATCTATTTTCTGGATTTCTAATACTAGGAAAACTCCTTTCATGTTGTTTAGAGTCTGATCAGGTCAGGAATGGATTTTTACAACTTAATTTAACTATTTCAGGTGCCAGTCTTACTCAGTCACATACTGCTGTGAGTGGAAAATGTACTGTTTCTTGCATAGTATTATGTTCAGCAGAATCTCTAATCTCTATACACTATCAAAGAGACTAACAGTTGCTCTGAAGAACTGCAAATGTCTTTAAGGTAGGATAGGAGCACCATTATCCTTAGCCATGATAACCATAGATTTTTGACTGTTCTACTCTTTCCTATCTCACATAATTGCCACTAAAGGAAAAGTCAAGCTTTACTGACCCTGAAAATAATCATCAAATAATTCCTTTGATTTTTTTCTTGAGATAAAATAACTTTGAAACAAGAAAGTTGCTTTATCTACCTCTAGGCTCCAATTCTCCAGGTTGAAAAGATTAAGATTTTTGTACTCTAAACTCTATATTTCAAATTAGGCCACATGGCATAATATATTTTGTCCAGTTCTCTAAGACAATCGCTCAAACTGTTTGAAAAGGGAAGTAATACTTTGCAGAAGATTGTTATTATTAGTGTCACTAAGGTAACTAACTAATAGGCATGTATCAGGAAGTAATCAAGAAATGTTCAATTAACTGTTAGCATTTCAATAGTTTACACTGATATTGTAACTCCAATGGCTAGTTTGTTTTCCCGTGAGTAAACAAAAACAATTTTTCACCCAAGAAGAAGTTTGGCAAAGAACCAAATTAACAGTTTTGTGGAATCACTGAACTAAGGCAAAGAAATTAGTAAGAAAAAGCCTGCAGTGAGGCCATGTAAGTATACCTCAGAACTTCAAAATAATGCACAGCTCACTCAAAAAAATTTTTGTTCAATACAGGAACACAATTGCTAAAATTATGGGAAAAACTCTTAATTTGCAGTCACTTTTTAGACATATGAGAGATATATAATGAGTATTTATTGTTCAGTAGTTTAAATTAATCAAACATTAGTCAGTGCTAAGTTAAATACATGTTCCAAAAATAATTTGATTAAAAATGTTCTGAAACTATTCTGGGAGCTCAGGTAAAGGATCTACAAGAATTTAGCCTGAAAATATTGCCATCCCGAGGAATGGCATTTCCAAATCTATATGGGGCAAAACAATGTTAGAGAAAATTCTTTGAGTACAGAAATATTTAATGCTATTAACATTCTAAAAGTTTCTGTTATATCCAGGATTTCACCATAATGTATTTATCTTTGCTATAATTGTTTAAGTGTGCAAGAAACTTAAACACTCTATCCACTCTACTATCACTCCAGCCTCCATATCACAATTCTAGTTGTGAAAAAAAAAAATCATGATCATGAGAATCCCCAATTGTTGCCCCATTTGATGGGTCTTGTTTACTCCTTTGTTGATTGTTTGAGTATCCACAAAGAGCTCCCAGAATGAGAAATTGATTCCCATCTCTTGTCCCCTTTTGGGGGGAGATCTTGGTAATACTTATTCATGCAAATAATCCTCACAGACAGGAGGATTAAGGGTTAAAAGGTTGGGTGAAGAGAGTCCTTTGTCAGCCTGCTGATAGCTCCAAAACACACCTTGAGTCAACCAGCCGGCTCTGACAAAAGACCTTGAAAACCTCACTCCCAAACTACTTATTCGGCTCTCAACAGCGCCCCCATCTGAAAGGTCAAGGTGGAACAACAGGCAAAGAATAATCTTATGGGGGCCGGAGAGATAGCATGGGTAAGGCGTTTGCCTTTTATGCAGGAGGTCGTCGGTTCGAATCCCGGCATCCCATATGATCTCCCGTGCCTGCCAGGAGCAATTTCTGAGCCTGGAGCCAGGAATAACTCCTGAGCACTTCCGGGTGTGACCCAAAAACCACACACACAAAAAAAAAAAGAATAATCTTATGGAAATATTTTCATATACAACAATTCCTCCCTTTTTAGTAAAGAAACAATAATAATGTACAGAAGTAATTAATATTTTCTATAATTACAAAAAGAACAACTAAGCAATAAGAAAAGAGTGGCTTGCATAAGCGCATCACAGGGAAAGGTAAAGAAAAACTTCTAACCTAAACACAGGGTGTCCAAAACCAGAAACATGTGTCAAGAAATCAACTATAAGCTCCAGAGATGATAGATCTACGGCGTACACCATGAAAAATTCCAAGTAAGTTCTTCCTTGAATAAAACTGATATTTCTTGAAGCCTGCCTGTGAGTTCTCTACCCATCGCTATCCAGAAGTTGGGGACCGCCAGCTGGAGAGGAGATACATGTGGTCCTGGGCCAGAGAAGAAAAGCATTCATCACCATTCACCATCATCCAAGCCCATCCAAAGGGCTCTTTATTGTTTAATACTACAAATGGTGCCCTGAACGTGGATATTAACTCTGGACCCACGAGAACAGCAATCATGGCGAGATTTCTGTTCTTGAGTTTCATTTTGGCTCTTTTCAGCTGGAGTGAGCCCATGACTTTGGGCCACCACATGGAGCCATTTTCAAAGATGGCCAAGACCCCTTCTGGGGGCAGAAGGGCCAATGAAATAGGGGAGGTAAAAACTTGGATCACCCCCATCCGAGGTCCAGGACTGAAACTTTGTTGCAAAAAATCCTTTTTCCAAAGATCTCAGCCTCCTCAGGGATTAATTCAGAGCTCTAATTGGAAAAAGATCAGAAAGAAAAAGCTTCTCCAAATGGACTGATTTTCTGAACCATGACCATCAGCCTGAAAAATAGATTTCTACTTTGGAAATTTCAGACTCTAAGCTTGGATCACTTTGAACACTAGTCTGAAAATTATCCAGATGCACCCTACGGAGAAGCTGCCTAAAAGCTGCGGTGGCTGCAGCGGCGGGACCTGCTTCCAAAATGCCACCAGGAGGTGAGAAGAGGCAGCTGTGATCAGCAGAGAACGCAGGTCCTGTGGCAGAGAAGTGGAAGAGAAGCACCCTGATCAGGCTAGAGATGGCATGGGGCTCTGCCGAGCCTGCCTGCAGGGGCCTGGAACTCCATGGACGTGAAGCCACGTGGGAGAAGCCCACTGTCTGGACAAATGGTTTTAGGTGAAGGAATAAAAATGGGAAGCCCACATATTTTATACTTCTAGACAATTGGTGTTGATGATAGGATAAAATTAGGTACTGGTAAAAAAAAAGTTTTAGAAGGGGGAGAAATAACAATGAAGCCCAACTGAGAAATTTCATTTCAAACCGTTTGCATCTAACTTTGTTTCAGGTGTATCTCTTAATTTAAGTCATTTTTTTTCTGATTTAAATGAGCTTTATAGTTTTCCATAGTTGATGTTCTCAATAGCAAATTTGTTTTACTGTGTATTTTTTATATATTAGCCTTTTTTTAAAATGTATGTGCTGTATAAATAATCTTGTAATGGTGTGTAAAGAAAGGTTAATAGGAACAAGTAAGTTTCAAGAAATAGGTTAAATAGTATTAGAAGTATAGGAACAAGAAAGTTCCAGAATAGTACTTGGTAGAAAGTATTAAGAAAATTTTAATTTACAGGTGTATGGTGTTATTTACAGAAAAGTTATGATTTTGGAAAAGGCTAATATGTAATTTTCACTTTAAACATTGTTGCTTTGGAAATATTACCCACCAGTGGCTATAGGCTGAAGCTGGGAAAACAAAGGATAACTTATGCTCTTTTTTATATTTTATTTAAACACCTTGATTACATACATGATTGTGTTTGGGTTTCAGTCATGTAAAGAACACCACCCATCGCCAGTGCAACATTCACATCACCAATGTCCCAAATCTCTCTCCTTCCCACCCAACTACCACTTGTACTCTAGACAGGCTTTCTATAACTCTCATACATTCTCAATATTAGAATAGTTCAAAATGTAGTTATTTCTCAAACTAAACTCATCACTCTTTGTGGTGAGTTTCATGAGGTGAGCTATAACTTCCAGCCCTTCTCTCTTTTGTGTCTGAAAATTATTATTGCAAGAATGTCTTTCATTTTTCTTAAAACCCATAGATGAGTGAGAAATTCTGCATTTTATCTCACTCTCTGACTTATTTCGCTCAGTATAATAGATTCCATTTACATCCATGTATAGGAAAATTTCATGACTTCATCTCTTTTGACAGCTGCATAATATTCCACTGTGTATATGTACCACAGTTTCTTTAGCCATTCGTCTGTTGAAGGGCATCTTTGTTGTTTCCAGAGTCTTGCTATGGTAAATAGTGCTGCAATGAATATAGGTGTTAAGAAGGGATTTTTGTATTTTATTTTTGTGTTCCTAGGGTATATTCCTAGGAGTAGTATAGCTGGATCGTATGGGAGCTCTATTTCCAGTTTTTGGAGGAATCTCCATGTTGCTTTCCATAAAGCTTGAACTAGACAACATTCCCACCAGCAGTGAATAAGAATTCCTTTCTGGGGCCGGGAAGGTGGTGCTAGAGGTAAGGTGTCTGCCTTACAAGTGCTAGCGTAGGACGGACCGCGGTTCGATCCCCCAGCGTCCCATATGGTCTCCCCAAGCCAGGGGCGATTTCTGAGCTCATAGCCAGGAGTAACCCCTGAGCGTCAAACGGGTATGGCCCAAAAACCAAAAAAAAAAAAAAAAAAAAAAAAAAAAGAATTCCTTTCTCTCCACATCCCCGCCAACACTGCTTGTTCTCATTCTTTGTGATGTGTGCCAATCTCTGGGGTGTGAGGTTGTACCTCATAGTTGTTTTGATTTGCATTTCCCTGATGATTAGTGATGTGGAGCATTTTTTTTATCTGTCTTGTGGCTATTTGTATTTCTTCTTTGTCAAAGTGTCATTCCATTTTTTCTCCCCATTTTTTGATGGGATTAGATTTTTTTTCTTGTAAAGTTCTGTCAGTGCCTTGTATATTTTAAAGATTAGCCCCTTATCTGATAGGTATTGGGTGAATAGTTTCTCCCACTCAATGGGCGGCTCTTGTATCTTGGGCCCTATTTTCTTTGAGGTGCAAAAGCTTCTCAGCTTAATATATTTCCATCTGTTAATCTCTTCTTTCACTTGCTTCGAGAGTGCAGTTTTCTCTTTAAATATGCCTGTAGTCTCAAAGTCCTGGAGTGTTTTGCCTATGTGTTGTTCTATATATCTTATGGTTTTGGGTCTGATATTGAGATCTTTAATCCATTTGGATTTTACCTTCGTACATGATGTTAACTGGGGGGTCTAAGTTCAATTTTTGCAAGTGGCTAGCCAGTTGTGCCAACACCACTTCTTGAAGAGGCTTTCTTTGCTCCATTTAGTATTTCTTGATCCTTTATCAAAAATTAGATGATTGTATGTCTGGGGAACATTCTCTGAGTATTCAAGTCTATTCCACTGATCCGAGGGTCTGTCAAAACAGCATGGTATTGGAATAAAGACAGAAACAAAGAAGCCTCTTCAACAAGTGGTGTTGGCACAACTGGCTAGCCACTAGCAAAAAAAAACTGAACTTAGACCCATAGTTAACATCATGTACAAAGGTAAAATCTAATTCCAATACCATGTTGTTTTGATAACTATTGCTTTGTAGTAAAGTTTAAAGTTGGGGTAAGTAATTCCTCCCATATTCTTTTCCCAATGATTGCTTTAGCTTTTCTAGGGTGTTTATTATTCCAAATAAATTTCAAAAGTGCCTGATCCACTTTTTTGAATAATGTCACGGATATCTTTAGAGGGATCACATTAAATCTGTACAATGCTTTGGGAAGTATTGCCATTTTGATTATGTTAATCCTGCCAATCCATGAGCAGGGTATGTGTTTCCATTTTCATGTGTCCTCTCTTATTTCTTGGAGCAGAGTTTTATAGTTTTCTTTCTATAGGTCCTTCACATTTTCAGTCAAGTTGATTCCAAGATATTTGAGCTTGTGTGGCACTATTGTGAATGGGGTTGTTTTCTTAATGTCCATTTCTTCCTTATTACTATTGGTGTATAGAAAGGCCATTGATTTTTGTGTGTTAATTTTGTAGCCTGTTACCTTGCTATATGAGTCTATTGTTTCTAGAAGTTTTTTGGTAGAGTCTTTAGGGTTTACAAAGTAGAGTATCATGTCATCTGCAAACAGTGAGAGCTTGATTCTTCCTTTCCTATCTGGACTCCCTTTATATATTTTTCTTGCCTAATCACTATAGCGAGTACTTCCACTGCTATGTTGAATAAGAGTGGTGAGAGAGGACATCCTTGTCTTGTGCCAGAATTTAGAGAAAATCCTCTTAGTTTTTCTCCATTGAGGATAATATTTGCCACTGGCTTGTGGTAGATGGCCTTAACTATATTGAGCAAGGTTCCTTCCATTCCCATCTTGCTGAGAGTTTTGATCAAGAATGGGTGTTGGACCTTATCAAATGCTTTCTCTGCATCTATTGATATGATCATGCGATTTTTATATTTCTTGTTGTTGATGTTGTGTATTACGTTCATAGATTTATGGATGTTAAACCATACTTGCATTCCAAAAATGAAACCTACTTGATCATAATGGATGTTCTTTATAATGAGGCATTGAATCCTATTTGCCAGAATTTTGTTGAGGATCTTTGCATCTGCATTCATCAGCGATATTGGTCTGTAATTTTCTTTTTTCATAGCATCTCTGTCTGGTTTAGGTATCAAGATGATGTTGGCTTCATAAAAGCTATTTGGAAGTGTTCCCGTTTTTTCGATTTTATTTGTCTTGCCAGGATTGGTAGTAGTTCCTCTTGGAAAGTTTGAAAGAATTCATTAGTAAATCCATCTGGGCCTGGGCTTTTGTTTTTGGACAGACATTTGATTACCGTTTTAATTTCATCAATAGTGATGGGGTGTTTAGATATGCTATATCCTCTTCATTCAACAATGGAAGACTGTAAGAGTCCAAGAATTTATCCATTTCTTCCAGGTTCTCATTTTTAGTGGCATAGAGTTTCTCAAAGTAGTTTCTGATTACCCTTTGAATCTCTGCCATATCAGTAGAGATCTCTCCTTTTTCATTCCTAATCCGAGTTATCAACTTTCTCTCCTTCTTTGTTAGTTTTGCCAGTGGTCTATCAATCTTGTTTATTTTTTCGAAGCACCAACTACTGCTTTCATTAATCTTTCAGATTGTTTTCTGGGTTTCCACTTCGTTGATTTCTGCTCTCAGGTTTGTTATTTTCTTTTGTCTCCCTATTTTTAGTTCCTTTTGTTGAGCACTTTTTAATTCTATGAGCTGCATCATTAAGCTATTCAGGTAGGCCCCTTCTTCCCTCCTGATATGTGCTTGCAAAGCTATAAATTTTCCTCTCACTACTGCTTTTGCTGTGTCCCATAAGTTCTGATAGTATGTGTCTTTATTATTATTTGTTTCCAGGAAAGTTTTGATTTCCTCTTTGATTTCATCTCAGACACACTGGTTATTCAGTATGAGGCTGTTTAACTTCCAGGTGTTAAAGTTTTTCTTCTGTGTCCCTTTGGAATTCACATATAATTTCAGAGCCTTGTGGTCAGCAAAGATAGCCTGCAAAATTTCTATCCTCTTGATATTATGGAGATATGTTTTATGTGCCAGCATGTAGTCTATCCTAAGAATGTCCATGTACATTGGAGAAATATGTGTATCCAGGTCTCTGGGGATGGAGTGTCCTATATATATCTACTAGGCCTCTCTCTTCCATTTCTCTTCTCAGGTCTAGTATATTCTTGTTGGGTTTCAGTCTGGTTGGACTATCCAGTGATGACAAAGCCGTGTTGATGTCTCCCACAATTATTGTGTTGTTGTTGATATTATTTTTCAGATTTGTCAACAATTGTATTAAGTATTTTGTTGTCCCCTCATTCAGTGCATATATGTTTAGGAGAGTGATTTCTTCCTGCTGTACATACCTTTTGGTTAATACAAAATGCCAATCTTTGTTCCTTACAACTTTCCTGAGTATAAAGTTTGCATCATCTTATATTAGTATGGCCACTCCAGCTTTTTATGGTTGTTGTTTTCTTAGATGATTTTCCTCCAGCCTTTTATTTTTTATTTTGTTCTGACTTCTCAGCAGAAGTTGGATTAACTTTTTTATCCTTTAAGCCACTCTATGTCTCTTAGCTGGTGCATTTAGTCCATTGACATTGAGAGAAAGAATTGTCTTGGGATTTAATGTCATCTTTATATTGAAATTTGGTGTATTTTTTGGTGAGTCTTGTCTTAAAATAGGTCTTTCAGTTTTTCTCTTCTGACTGGTTTTGAGTCTGTAAATTTTCTGAGCTGTTGTTTTTCTGTGAAACCATGGATTTATCTGTCAAACCTGAAAGTGAGTTTTTCTTGGTACAGTACTCTAGGCAAAGCACTTATTTCATTGAGTTTTGTCACTATGTCCCACAACTGCTTTCTGGCCTTGAGTGTTTCTGGTGACAGGTCTGCTGTAAATCTCAAGGATGTTCCCTTAAATGTAATTTCCCTTTTTGATCTTGCTGCTTTCAGAATTCTGTCTCTATCTTTGGAATTATGTTGTAACTAGAATGTGCTCTGGGTTTTTTTTTGGGGGGGGGACTCTTTTGGTTGGTGCTCTTTGGGCATGCAAGCTTTGATCACATATTTTCTTTAGCTCTGGAAGTTTCTCTTTAATGATATTTTTGACCTTTGATTCTTCCTGGAAATTTTCTTCCTGGGTCTCTAGGACTCAATTGATTCTTAGGTTGTTTCTATTGAGCTTATCATAGACTTCTATTTTCATCTGTTCACATTCTTTGAGTAATTTTTCCATTGTCTGTTCATTTGCTTTAAGTTTTTTTTTTTTCCAATCTCTCCTGCTGTATGGAGTTGTTATTTATCTTCTCTTCCAAAGCACCAGTTCTATTCTCAGCTTCTGATAGCCTGTTGGAGAGCGTATCCATTTTGCCATTCAATTTGTTTACTGAGTTTTTCAGGCCTGTTATTTGACCTGTTATTTCAGTTTGGAGTTTTGTGATTTCTGTCTTTATATTTTCTTGGTTCTTATTAGTGTTCTGTTCAACTCGATCTATGATTTCTTTGAGTTCTTTGAGCAGCTTCCATATTTCTTGTCTAAACTCCTTATCGGAGAGATTGATTAGTTGTTTGGCCATTTTCTGGTCATCAGAATTGTCATCTTCATTCTCTATGTCTGATGCTGGCCTGCGTTGTTTCCCCATTGTCACACTTGTATTATGGGGTTTTCTACGTTTTGTGGTGGTATTCATTGGCTAAATGATGTGCGCAGTCACACTCCTCTGGCTCTGCCCTTTCTGGGTGGGTCGACTTGCCTTCAAGGAAGGGGTGCCCTCCGTGGATGAAGTCTCACACAGGATCAAATCTTAGGCCTGCGCACACAGCAGAGAAGACAGTTCGGGGAGAGATGCTGGGCTTCAGTGATCCAGCTCAGTTCTTAGTGTAATTTTTTTCTTCTTATTGCAGTGGCGTTCTTTCTTTAGAAAGAGCATATGGTCACATAGCGAAGCAGAGTGGCCATGCTCTTCTGGAGCCTCTGGGAAGTGAATTTTCTGTGGGCCGAAAATGGCCCACTCCCAAGAGGTTTAGGAGACATGACAGGAGACAAACACACACAGGCAGCACTCACAGTTTCTCACAGTCTGGCCCCACTGGGCCGGCATAGATTTTCCCAGCCTGATGTCACAAACAGGGGACTTGCCTTCTGTGAAGTACTGCTTATAGCCGGCTTTCACTTTAAGAAGCAATCCCTTGGCATTCCAGCCCCTTGAATGAGCCTCTGGGAGAGCAAATTTTCTGGGCCCTTTTCGGCCCACTCCCAAGAAGTTTAGGAGACAGGACAGGAGACAAACACACACAGGCAGCACTCACAGTTTCTCACCCTCTGTGGATGAAGCCTCACACAGGATCAAATCTTAAGCCCAAGCACGCAGCAGAGAAGACAGCCTGGGGAGAGATGCTGGGCTTCAGTGATCCAGCTCAGTTCTTAGTGTGGTTTTTTTCTTCTTGTTGCAGCGCCATTCTTTTTAGAAAGAGCACACGGCCATATAGCAAAGCGGAGCTAAGTCCTCTGCTGGAGCCTCTGAGAGAGCAAGTTTTCTGGCCCTTTTTGCCCCACTTCCAAGAGGTTTAGGAGACAGGACAGGAGACAAACACACACAGGCAGCACTCACAGTTTCTCACAGTTGGGCCCCACTAGGCCGACCACTCATTTGTTTTTATTTTTAAAAAAGGGACAGATGTAGCTCCAGTCCCCATTTTCCTGTGTCACCTTACCTACAAGAAAGACCTGCCCATTTCTGGGTGGGGTCTTTTGTAGTTAACAAAAAGGTTTGGCCTCAGGGTTGAAAAGTGATGTGCATGGATGCAGGATGGAGAAGAAAAAAAAAAAGGAGATCACTGAGGAGCAAGGTACAATGCAGGGCTGAATTGGAATCCAGCATAAAAGGTTATGAGAGAAGCCACACATGTAGGCTAGGGCATGAATAAAGTTGATATTTCCTGTTACCTGTCTGTGGATGATTTACTTGCTGCTATCCTGAAGCTGCTGCCCTATAGCTGGAGGAGTTGGCGATTTGTGGTGCTGGGACGGCAGAGAAAGGCCCCTCCATTCATCCCAAAATCTTCTAGCTCCATCCAAAGGGCCTCTTTATTATTTAATACTACACCCAATAAGCTCCCTCTACTAATATTAATGTTCTTAATAACAAAATGCCACAGACTGAATGGCTTATGATCTCTAATAATTCATTTTTCACATTTCTGGAAAGACTGGGAGATTGGAAAGTGAAGAAAATGTAGGACTAGGCAGATAGACGGTCTTGTTATTGTTAGCTTTTTATATTGCAAAGGGTGTTGAAGCATTATGGTGTGTTTTATTCAAAGAGTTTTAAGGGCTAGGGAGATAACTCAAAGGGTTGTAGTGTTTGTTTGCTTTGCATAAAGAGGACAGCACCACATGATTACTCTTAGCACTACAGAATTGCCCCAGAACCCAGCCAGACTAGTCCTTAAACATTTGCTAACCTTCATGATAATTAAGTTAACTAAAAGGACACTAATCCCAAGCACCAGGACTTCATATTCAAGAATTTATCATTTCCCCAAACCACACCCAAACCCACTAATCCCATTCGATTGGGGATTAACATTTTTTAACAATTTCATCATATGAATTTGGAGGAGAGGTTTGGAATGTTGAAGAAAAGTAGAAACTTTTACCTATAACAAATATCTTAATATAAAGTAGAAATATGAGAAATTTATAAAATTTCCAAGGACAGCCATTGCTTAGGAGCACTTCATATCTCTTTTCCTCTTTTCACTCATCTCTGCTTTCTGGGAAATATTCTCAGGAATAATAATAATAATAATAATAATAATAATAATAATACCTGGAGTTTGTGCAGGAGGAAAAGGGAACTTTGCCCCTAAGAAATGTATGAGGTCAATGTCCTCTAATGCCACAAAGGTATTTCTTTTATGGTGGAAAGACAGAATATTGCATAATTGACCTTTTCATTCACCCACTAAATTTCCCCTAAATAAGAATTATCCAGAAGAAGACACATGTCCCCAGCTCTTGTCAAGGCCAGCTCTACACTACCAGCAGATGACCTGGAGAAAAAAGGTTCTATGGATACACAATCCTTGAATTGAAATGAACTTCTGAATTCTATTTGTTGCATTTATTGTCTATTTTTACTGCATATTACTATTTTCCTAGACATTGCCTGCCCATGTGTGGTACTTTAATTCCATTATTATCTTTTGGCAGACTGGTGCTAATGATTGCCTGTGATGAGTATTTCTTAAAATCATAAGAATTACAAGAGTGGGCAGAACAGTCAAATAATCATAGTGTCTTAAAACAAAATAATTACAGTACAGACATCTTATGCATCAAAGCCATAAAAAAGATTAAACATGAACCAACTTAGTATAAGAGACAATTTTAGAAACTACGTGTGCACTTAGTTTACATAAAAATGAGAATGAGCCCAATTGATTAAAGTAAGATCTTAAGTGATAGTGTTCACAGTTTTGATAATGTTTCATTTATATAGCTAAGAAATTACCCATTGCACCCTGATTCTGCTGTGTTCTCTGGCACACGAAAGATATTGTGGCTCTTACTTCATTGCTGTGCCCTGGACCTTGAACTACACATCCCAGATAGTTTCCTGAGGGCATTTCTTCAGAGGTGAGCTGTCTTTGTCCATGAACAAGATAGTGAAGATTGATTCATGCTGTGTGCTTTGGCACATGACAGATACTGTGACTCTTTGTTCTCTGCTGTGTCCTGGATCTTGAGTAGCCTGTTCAGAGAATTCTAGAAGGCACATCAACAGGGATGAACTGATCCAGCTCACGAAGGGTGGAGCCAGAAGTGTCCAGCTGTTCCATTTTGCATCATGGCCACATACATATTCTAGACAATGAATCTTAGCAAAACACTTATAAAATTTCACACTACAAGTATTATAATGGAGAAACAATGCAGGCTAATACCAGGCATAGAGAATGAAGATGGCAGCCCTGATGACCTGAAAATTGCCCTCTTATTTAAGGAGTTAGAGAATAAATATGGAGGATCCTCATAGAAATCAAAGAAAGCATAAAACAAGCTGAACAAACCACAGATAAAAATCAAGAAGATGTGAAATTAGGAATGAAAAACTCCAAACTGAAATAACAGGACTGAAAAGCTCAGTAGATAAAATGAAAACGTCAGTGGAAAGCCGCTCGAACAGAGTAAAAGCAGCTGAGAACTGAATTACTGAGCTGGAAGATGAGATGCATAATGAGTGTCACAACATGCAGCATAGATGTCTCCATTATTAGGGGAAGCACACACCAGATGTGTCTATTGGCTTTCTTGGTGCAGTGCCTGATATTCCCCCAAGAAATATTTTAGCCAGCAGGCCCATCGGAGGAAATTAATTATAACTCTTAAGTGGATCACTGGCTATATTTCTGTTATATATATATATATATATATATATATATATATATATATATATATATATAACATGGCGGTGCACTTTATCTCTTTCTTATCATTTGGCTTTGTCTCCCTTGCAAAACTACAGATCAAAATTCGGTCTCAGTTAATGTGCAGTCAGAGAAATTACAGGACCAAAAGCTGCTAAAGTTCCCCACTGGCTAAGGTATATTTGCAACTCAAAGACGCTTCTTGATGGTAAACAACAGGTCCTATCTTTCTTGCATTTTACTATTCTGGCAGGCTGCAAAATTGTAGCAAAACCAGTTTCTCCTTCTTTGTTATAAGAACATCTTTTCTAAACTAGAATACCCCCTTATGTCACTTCCTTACCTTTTAGCTTGGGATTCTTTTTACCTGTATTGGCTAGTGTTTTGATATGTATATTCTAGGGACTGCTATCATTGTCTTCCTTCTCCTAAAATTCCCTGCCCTTTGTTTTCATGGAAATACTTTGCATACCAGAGTTGTGCTTAAATGTCATCAGATGAAAAGTAAATTTGTCTCATGTCTGTCGCAGATGTGGTTCCCCATACAATGTATTTTGTGTGGTCTTGTTATTTCATATTTCATATTTGTCCATTTTGTGCACCTGCTTCCTTTTGTGAAAGATTTTCGTCCCCACTAGAAGATGCTGAAACTCAAGACACCTGCAGCAAACAAGTCCATACAACAGAAGAAATTGGAAAAGAACTTAAAGTAAATAATCAGACAATGGAAAAATACTGAAAGAATATAAACAGATAACAATAAAAGTCATTGATAACTTAATATAAAAAACTTAATAATCATTGAAGTCCTAGAAACCTAGGAAGAAAATCCCCAGAAAGTAGCAACAGTAAAGAACATCATTGCAGAGAAACACTCAGAGCTAAAGACTGCATGCAACCAAATCCTGCATACCCAAAGAGGACCAGCTAAAAGACACCTGAAAAAAAAAAAAGCACCCCAACACATATTCTAGTCACAATGAAGAATCCCCCAGAGAGGGGTAAAATAATATTGAAAGCAGCAAGATAAAAAGAGAAATTACATTCAAAGGAGCATTTTTAATATTTAGAGAAGACCTGTCACAAGAAACCCTCAAGGCCAGAAGGCAGTGGTGGGATATAGTGACAGAAATCAATGAAATGAATGCTTTACTTAGAATACAGCACCCAGTCAGACTCTCAGATTTGAAGAAACTATACATAGCTTCAAGGATAAACAACAGCATAGAAATATAGACTCAAAACCAGCCTTAAATAAAAACTGAAAGGTCTACTTTAAGACAAGACAGCACTCGGGCCCAGAGAGATAGCACAGCGGCGTTTGCTTTGAAAGCAGCAGATCCAGGACCAAAGGCGGTTGGTTCGAATCCTGGTGTCCCATATGGTCCCCCGTGCCTGCCAGGAGCTATTTCTGAGCAGACAGCCAGGAGTAACCCCTGAGCACAGCCGGGTGTGCCCCCCCCAAAACAAAAAACAAAACAAAAAAAAGACAGCACAACAGACATCCCAACCTTCTATATAAAGAGGACACTAAATCCCATAGACTTTATCTCTCTTAATATCAATGGACTAAACGCACCAACAAAGAAACACAGACTGACAAAATAGATTAAAAGCTGAATCCAACATTCTGCTGCCTACAAGAAACACACCTGAGTAGTCAGAACAAATATAGATCAAAAAGGTTGGAGGACAATCATCCAAGCAAATAACACCCTTAAAAAAGCTGGAGTGTCTATAATAATAACAGATGACACAAACTTTAGACTTAGAAAAGTTATAAAGGACAAAGATGGACATTTCATAATAAACAAGGGTTATGTACAACAGTTGAAATTCTATGCCTAAACATATACACATCCAATGAGGGACCAGCAAAATATTTAGTACAATTGTTGACAAATGTGAAAGACATTAATTGCAACAAAATAATAGTGGAAGAACTAACACCACATTGTCACACCTTGATTGGTTAACTAGGCTGTAACTCAACAAAAATATACTAGTTTATTATATATACTAGGAAAATATACTAGGAAAAAATGAAATAAAATGGCCTAGTGTGTGTAATTATATATATATGTATGTATGTATGTATGTATGTATGTATGTATGTATGTATATAACTGATCCCCAGAAAGCTGGATACACTTTCTTCTTCAATGCACATGGGTCATTCTTCAGGATAGACCACATTCTGGCCCATAAAACATACCTCCATATAATCAAGAAAATAGAAATTGTACAGACTACCTTCTCAGATCACAACGCACTGAAATTAGAAGTGAACTACAAAGGCACACAGAAGAAAAACTTTAACAACTGGAAATTAAACAACTCGCTACTGAACAACCATCAGAAGAAATCAAAATATTCCTGAAAACAAATGTGAATGGACACAAATTATCAGAATTTATGGGATACAACTTTGCAAGTACATGTCAAGAAGGAAAAAGGGGGGTTGGAGAGATAGCACAGCAATAGGTCATTTTCCTTGCATACAACAGACCTAGGACAAACAGTGGTTCAAATTCTGGCATCCCATATAATCCCTATGTCTGCCAGAAGCAATTTCTGAGCACAGAGACAGGAGTAACCTTTGAGCACTGCCGGAAATGAACCCCCCCCCAAAAGGTAAAAGGGTCTACATAAAGAACTTAAAAATTATAATATAAAAGCTTATAAAATTAGAAAATGATCAATAAAAAGAACAAAAAATAGAAGGGAATTAAAAAAAAAAAGCTTAGAACAGAAATCAATGAATTGGAAATCCAAAGAAACAATTCAAAAGATCAATGAAAAAAAAAGTTGTTTCTTTTTCTTCTTTTTATCTTTTATTTCCGGGATGCCAGCTCGGCCTGATGGGGCCCTCCCCCAACTCGGAGGGGAGAGGCCCGGGCTGTGGTAGGCCAAAGGAGCGGGCACCGCAGGCTCGAATGGCAGGCCCGCTGGTTACCGGTGGGCGCACAGAGGTGGAAGGAGGGGCGGTGGACCCAAGGGGGGACTCTGGCATCCCCAATGACAAAACGTCCAAATTCACCCTCTCAGATCACTAGAGAAGGCTTCCTCTGCCGAGGGGGCGCCACCCCCGAAACCCTACAGACTTCCCCACAGGGGGAAAGGGCACAACACGAAACTTGGGGGGGGGGTGTCTGCAGTAGGGTCACAATGAGATGAGCGAGCATTGGAGGTCAGGTCCGTGTGGGCTGAGCCCATGGGGGGGACCTACCATCCCCCGCCATGGCAACTAGGCCATTGGCCCCCACGAGCCAGGAGTGGACGAGGGGCCAACTCTCCCCCCACCGAGAAAGGGGAAAGTAATGATGGGCTCAGGAGGCCTATTCTTTAAGAAGCTCTGGTCACCCCAGGGGACCCTGATGACACAACGGCACCCACCACTGTTGCTCACGGGCTGGCACCCGACACCCCCATCACCAACAAACTTGACCACCTCTACCCCCTCCCAGCCGTCCTTGGGGGGAAACAACCACCAACGCTGCACCAGCGTGTGGGTAGGTCAGTGAGGAAAGCCCAGTCTCACACGTGAAAGCACAGCACCAGGGAGCCGGCAGCGACACCACCAACTCGGCCTCGGGCACCTGACCTACGACCTGGAGCACTCCAGGGGCACCACTGAAGACCGGATGGAAGCACTGCAACTGCGAAACTCTGGGTGGCCCCCCTACACCTTTGCCTCAGGGGCGGGGGACCGGTTGGAGAAGACCATCACCCCAGGGCTGTCTGCTGCATCATAGGAACCCCGGCTTCAGTGAAGAGAATGAGGTCGGGCCTATTCTGCAGCCCTGTGCCCACCCACGACACACCCGGTGCAGGGAGAAGTGAGGGGCCCACTGGCAGAGCGAGATCTGTCCCATTCGCCATGAATGTCCATCCCTCATCTGGGTGGCTTAGGCCTGGCCCAGGAGAGCGCAACACCACCACATCAATCGAAAAAGTTGTTTCTTTGAAAAATAAAAAAGATTGATAAACCACTAGCAAAACTCACAAAGGAGAACAAGAAACTTAATAAACCAGATTAGAAATGAAAAGTGGGAGATCATTACAGATAATATAGAGATTCAAAGGGTAATCAGAAACTACTTTGAGAAACTCTATGCCACAACACATGAGATGGATAAATTATTGGACTCTTATAATCTTTCATGGTTAAACCAGGATGATCTAGCATAACTAAACAGACCTATCACTAGTGAGGAAATTAAAATGGTAATCAAAAGTCTTCCCAAAAACAAAAGCACAGGCCCAGATGGATTCACTAATTCTTTCAAACCTTTCAAGAGGAAGTACTACCAATACTTTTCAGGCTGTTTCAGAAAGTTGAAGAAACATAAACACACCCAAATAGATTTTATGAAGCTAACATCACACTGATACAAAACCAGACAGAAATGTTGCAAACCCATCCCCCCTCAAAACTACAGACCAATATCCCCGATGAACACAGATGCAAAGATCCTCAACAAAATCCTAGTAAATAGAATCCAACGCTTCATCAACAAGATCATACACCATGACCAAGTAGGTTTCATTCTAGGAATGCAAGGATGGTTTAACATACATAAATCAATCAACATAATACACCATATCAATCAAAGAAAAAATAAAAACCAAAAGATTATATAATGGATGCAGATAAAGCATTTGATAAGATCCAACACCCATTATTGATAAAAACTCTCAACAAGATGGGAACGGATAGATTTTCTCAATATATTCAAGACCATCTTTCACAAGCCAATGGCAAATATTATTCTCAATGGAGATAAACTAAAAGGCTTTCTTCTAAAATCTGGTACAAACTATGCTGTTCCCTCTCATCACTCCTATTCTACATAATGCTGGAAGTTTTTGCCTTAGCAATTAGACAGGAAAAAGATACCAAAGGCATGCAAATAGGAAAAAAAGAAATCAAGTTTTCACTGTTTGTAGAGGACACAATATATATTTAGAAAACACTAAAGACTACCAAAAATCTTCTAGAAACAATAAATTCATATAGCAACATGGCAGACTATAAAACTAACATGCAAAAATTAATGGCCTCTTATACACCAGTAATTATAGAGAAGAAATGAACATTAAAAAACAATCCTATTCACATTAATGCCATACATACTCAAATACCTTGGAATTAATTTAATTAAAGAGGTGAAGGACCTATACAAAAAAACTATAAAAGCACTCCTCTAAGAAATAAAAGAGGGGAGCTGGAGAGATAGCATGGAGGTAAGGTGTTTGCCTTGCATGCAAAGGGTCAGTGGTTTGATTGCTGGCATCCCATATGGTCCCCCGAGCCTGTCAGGAGTGATTTCTGAGCACAGAGCCAGGAATAACCCCTGAGTACTGCTGGGTGTGACCCCCCCCCGAAAAAAGAAAAAGAAATATAAGAAGGAACAAGGAAATGGAGACACATATCTTATTCACAGATTGGCAGAATTAACCTCATTAAAATGGCAATACTCCCCAAAGTAATGTACAGATTTAATAAAAATCTTCTAAGTATACCCAGGACATTCTTCAAAGAAGTGGATCAAACATTCCTGAAATTCATTTGAAACAATAAACTCCCATGAATAGCTAAAGCAACCCTAAGGAAAAAGAAGTTGGGAAGCATTACTTTCCCCATCTTTAAATTGTATTGCAAAGTAATAGTCATTAAAACAGCACAGTATTGGACTAAAGATAGACCCTCAGATTAATGGAATAAACCTGAATATTAATAGAATGTTTCCTAGACATACAATCAATTAATCTTTGAAAAAGGGGCAAGAAACTCAAAATAGAGCAAGGAAAGCCTCTTCAACAAGTGGCGTTAGGACAAGTGGTCAAAAAAAGCAAACTCAGACCTCTAACACCATGCATCCAAATAACATTAAATCCAAATGCATTAAAGTCATTGATATCAGACCTAAAACTATAAGGCAGATAGAACAACACATAGGTAAAACACTTCATGACATTGAGACTAAAGGCATCTTCAAGGAGGAAACAGGACTTTCCAAACAAGTGGAAGCAAACAAAACAGATGGGGTATATTAAGCTGAGAGACTTCTTTATTTTGTAGGAAATAGTGATGAGGATACAAAGGCCACCCACAGAATGGCAGAAACTATTCACCCAATAACCATCAGATAAGGGCTAATATGTAAGATATACAAGGTACTGACAGAATTTATCAAGAAAAAAATTTAACTCCATCAAAAAATGAGGAGTAATTGACACTCAAAGAAGAAATACAAATGGCTTAAAGGCACATGAAAAAAATGCTCCACATCACTAATCATCAACAAGATGCAAATCAAAACAACAATGAGGTATCTCATGCCACAGAGATTGACACACATTACTAAAACAAGTACATTCAGTGCTGGCGGGGATGAGGGGAGAAAGGAACTCTCATTCACTGCTGACAGAAATGCCATCTAGTCCAGCCTTTAGAGAGAGATTGACACAGAATAGTCCCACGCATGTATGGGAGTTAAGAAAAATAGAAGATGTTATTGTACTAATACTCAGAGACAATAGAGATGAGGTCTGGAAAATACAGCTCAAGATATGAAACATAAAACAAAGAGCGGCGAGTAAACATCATGACAATGTTAATGAGAAAGAGAAGTAAAATGCCTGCATTGAATACAAGCAAGGGGTTGGGGAGGAGGTAGATGGGGGCATTGGTGGTGGGAATGTTGCACTGGTGAAGGGGGATGTTCTTTTTATGATTGAAACCCAACTACAAACATATTTGTAATTATGGTTCTTAAATAAAGAAATTATTTTTAAATTACCTTTTGCTTCTTTTGAAAGAGTCAGACCTGCTGGATCATCTTGAACAATTTTGAAGACATTTTCCAGAAATGCTCCATGAAACAATCTTTCTTATCCTAGATTTCCAATAAGATATTCCACAACTTATAAATACCATTCTCTTTGAAATGACTCACTTAGGGACATCTTTTATGAGATAAAATAAGTTTACAAGTTATTGATGTTTGTGATGTCTGTCTGCTCTGGGACACAATTTTTTTTATTCATTTGCAATGAATGCTCTATCTCACAAAGAAACTCACACCTTAGAGTACATGATTAAGTGTTGCTCTTGTTTATGTTTCAATAGAAGAAATTTAAGAAATTTCCTCAACTAGATGTCTCAGGCTCACTATATTTATTTATTATATATTTATTATATATATTTTTGGTTTCTACAGACCACACCCATTTGATACTCAGGGGCTTCTCCTGGCTAAGCGCTCAGAAATTGCCCCTGGCTTGGGGGGGGACCATATGGTCCTTCCTTGGCTAGCATTTGCAAGGCAGACACCTTACCTCTAGCACCACCTCACCGGCCCCTATTTATTATATTTTAATAACCATGTCCAGGAAGAGAGAAACAACTTTTCCTCCATCTTTGGTGGGCAGAGAACCCAAACTGACCAAGCAATAGCCCTCTCTGAAAGGCGATGTTGAAAAATGCTGAAAGAGCCAATCCTGCAGTGCCACTGTGATCTAAACAATGTCCGATAGCAGAATATCATTGCATTCTTGGTTTCCTGTGGACACGATAAGATTCCCAGGCAGTAACACTACAAACAAAATTATTCCTGGATCTGAAAGCATCTTTTGGACCAAAAAGAACTTCAAAAGCCACTATAGATCTGTTAGCAAAGATTAATGAATGCTAACAGGAATAACCTTAACTAATTAAATTCAGGCTCAGTTATCTAGCCCCTGCAATTCAAAAGGGAAAGCTCTTAGAAACAATAACTTAATTTTCTTCTGTTTGGAGCTTTCCAAGAATAAATAACTGAACTCCTGAGCTATTTTGAGTCAGTGAATTCTGTTGGGACTCTGAGGTAGGCTCTTTGCTGGGTGGCTGTTCTATGTTGTTCAAGGAATCAGGCAAGACAAGGTGCTCTGTGTTCCAAATCTCCACTTACTCTGCCCTCATCTCACCCCATTTGCCCTAGAAATGTGGCTTATTTTTGTCTAGTCTTTTTTGTTTGCTTTGAACATATTTGGGGTGCTTTGGGGTTACTCCCATCTCTGCCTTCAGGAATCACAGTGATTTCTGGGGAACTATCTAGGGTGCCAGAAATTCAATCTGGGTCGAAACAAGCACTTTACCCATTGAACTATCTATCTAGTTTTGATGATCACTTTTCACTTGACACCATCTCCAATTTCCATCCCCATCACTCTCATCTTTAAAAAAACTGTTTTTAAATTTAGGTTCTATTTACAATCCAGGTAATGGAAGGTTTTCAGGTATAAAATATTCCAGTGTGTTCACTTCTCTCCACTATTATCTTAATGAGTCTTCGCAAAGCTTCCTAACAAAGATCAGCTCTTCCTTTCTGTTGCTTTTGGGCATTTTCTAGCACATTTCTTTATATCCCACATATATTTTCTTTTTTGGGGGGCATGGGCTGGATCACATCCTCTCCTCTTCTCTCGTATTAAGGTAATGTGATTAAAAGAGTTATTCATAGTTGAGTTTTAAACATACAGTGTTTTGGCACCAGTGTCAACCTCCCTCCAGTTTTATCCTCATTTTTCTCCCATCAACTCCCTCTCTTCTTGCTTCTTTAACAGGCACACTTTAAACTTTGATTTTTTTAGTTTAGATCTCATGATTTCAGTTTTCTTGGTTCCATGGTTTGGCTCTACATCTCCAAATTATTGAAGTTTCCTGCCTCCTGCCCCCATCACCTCATATCTCATCTACCTCTCTTACTCTTACTCTTACTCTTACCTTCCTTCTCCTAAGCTATATAACAGAGATCAGGACAACTTAAGTACTCTTATTCCCTTTGATACCTTGTATTACTGCATCTTGTTATTTTATGAGCTCCAGGTAAGTGAAACCATTGGATTTTTTTTGTCCTTCTTTTGACTTTCTTCATTATTATCTCTTTGGAAAACTCTTCTCTTGGTTTGATGTCACACTCTCCACTCTCCAATAACCTTTTTCTTCTCTTTTTGAATGCTCTTCAGTGACTTTTCTTACTTTATTAGTGTGAATTTTTTCCTAGTCTCTTTTTTCTCTCATTTCATTCTCCCTCGAAACCTCACATATTACCATGACTTAAATTAGTTATACTCTAAAGACAGTATATAGAACCACTTATCAATTTAATCAAATGTAGTTAACCACAACTTTACTAGGGAGTAAGATCTCCAAAGCTGTACCCAGGGATCCTGAGTCTCTTCCTGAGATTACCTGGGCAACCCTGGGGGTACTCTGAGGACTCCAGGGTCACACTTAGTGGTGTTTGACAAGCAATGTGGTGCAATAGATCAAATAGGAGTCAGCTGCCTAAGTACCTTAACTCTTGTCCTACCTCTCATGAGAATAAGTGCAAAGATGAATAGAAGACATTTTGGATAGGGAGTACAGAAAATTGTAGATCTATTTACCCACACACAATCTGGTTCAGTTTGGCACAATTGTAGTACAATATAGTTTTCACAGATTCATGCCCTTTGAGTTATATCCCGAAGACAAAATAAATATTCACTGTGGAAAGCATAATAAAAGGTAAATTTTACAGATTCATGTCTTTCCTGTGTTCTCGAAAGCATTCCAAATAGCTGTTTCTATACCTAGACTTGGATATTCCACTAGTGAGCAAAGTAAACAAATCCAAATTGAATCTCTTTTTGTTTGCCATATCTATCACACATTAATTCCCCCCTCCCATTTTGATTCTTTTCTTGAACTTTCTTATGGTTGCTTACATTCCAATTCTCTTTATAATGTAAATTTAAAGATGTCAGCCTTGCTTTTTTTCTCTAGCACTCAGCCAGGTTAAATTATAAGCTTTCCCTTTTAAAGGGCCTTTTAGTCTGCGCCATAGGCCATCAGTCTTTTCTGTCAATTCACTATGTCAATAGACTTAATGAGGGCACTTTTTTCTCATTTCTTCTTCCTGCATCCCTGCGGCTGGCCATTCAAGACAGTTTTGAAAACATGACTTCATGTCATGGAAACATAAGTTCAGCATCTGTGAGCCAATGCAGGAAAATCTTTATTCAATTTCTTTAGGTTGGTTCAATTATTTATCTATTTTAGAATATGGAAGCAATTTATATTTAAGAGAAATGGAACTTAATTGTTAAATGTTGAGCTTTTATAGGTCTAGTGCTATTCAGTCTATTTCTCTCATGATGCTATCCACCACGAGTCACTCGTCTGTCTTGGCCATTTAACACACAGTCACAGGACAAAGAACCAATACTGCATAGACTGTTTTTCACTTTTAGTTCAGGAAATAAATATGAGCTAAGAACTACTCAAATCTTTAGTACAAAATATTGTGAGATGTTCTGCCCAACTCTAGCTAGGTTTAAGTTTTCTAAGCATAGTCAATAGGCAAAGTTAAGCATTTAGGGCTAGTTAGGTAAGTGTATTCACATTCAATTTTATTTTGAGATGTGACATTCTTTTTTTTTTTTTTTTTTTGTGGTTTTTGGGTCACACCCGGCAGTGCTCAGAGATTATTCCTGGCTCCAGGCTCAGAAATTGTTCCTGGCAGGCACGGGGGACCATATGGGACGCCGGGATTCGAACCGATGACCTCCTGCATGAAAGGCAAACGCCTTACCTCCATGCTATCTCTCCGGCCCCGAGATGTGACATTCTTACTTGTATAAGATGATATTTCATTGTCCTCTTGATTTGGATTTCTCTAGTGAATAAATGATGGCTATTTTTTCATGTGTCTGTTGATCATCTATTGGTCTTCCTCAGAGAGGTTATTTTTTATTGTCTCTCTCCATTTTTGATAGGGTTTTTAGATTTGGGGGGCAGAATTAATCTTTGTGAGTACTTTGTATATCCATGATATCACCCTTTATCCAATTGTTGTATGCAAATATTTTTCCCATTTGGCTGTCTTTTAGTTTTATATTTGGTTCTTTTGCCATACAGAAAATATTAGTTTGATATAGTCCAATATGTTCAGTTTGGATTCTTTAACCTTTGCTGTTGGTATCATATTGTTGAAGACTTCTTTGAGGTCTAGGTCTTGAAACATTCATTCTTTGTTTTCCTCAATGTACTTTTTAGTTTAGGTCTGCTCTCAAGGTCTTTGATCCACTTTGAGTTGACTTTTGTATAAGGTGTGAGATATGGATCCAGCTTTAATTTCTAACACAAGGTAATTCAATTGTTTAAATTGTTCAACCATTTGTTGAATAGGCTTTCTTTATTTCATTTTATGTTCTCAACTCTTTTGTCAAAAATTAGTTGGCCATTCTAAATGAAGGTTTTAGGGTTAGAAAGTGGCTAGAACATTTTAGTATTAAGCTTAGTTTTTAAATCTGTAGTACTAAGCAATGTAGTAATAAGGTCTATAAGAGGTGGTTACCCTATATAGTATTATCTGCCTCATCTTATGTATTGAGGTTTCTTTCCTTAAGACTAATTGACAGTGTGGGCTTATTTAACAAAGATTGAATTTATGAAGAAAAAGAAGGAGAACAGGAGGAAGAAGATGAAAGAAGAGGAGGAAAAATAGGAAGAATAAAATAAAAAGAGAGAGAGAAAAAAAGAGTAAAAAGGAGATGGTAATTTGCAGAAACTTATTCGATGAGTGGAACTTGTAACATAAGTCTGTGGTGCGCCATTGACTGCTTTATTGGTCTGAGTGATAATATTGTTTAGGTCCTAATAGAAGACATAAATAAAAGAACATGAGTAAATTGGATATTTTATCAAGACATTGTCATAATGGGCACTTTATATAGAATTTGTTATGATTAAGCACTGAGGCATGGGGATAGGGAGTCCACCCTATGTTTTCAGGAACCATTGTGGACAAAGAAGCTGAAGGGTTATTTTATACCTGAAAAATTAAAGAATTAAAACATGTTGTTAGTAATCAACAACGGGGTTTACTGGTTTCCAACCATATTCTACACCTGGTTTTGTGGATAAATAACTTATGAATTTTATAGGCCTTTTTATTTGGAGGTTGATTGCTTATCTATTCATTCTAAACCACTGTTTCCATTATTGCTGATTTCTTTTTGGTATAATGGCTAGTCGAGGCTCTGTGCTGCCCCTCTTTAGCTTGATTTGAACACTCTATGATGACACCTATGGTGCTTGGAGTTCTGCTCTATTAGACCATTGTATTTGTTCATGGAGTATTATAAGTATATGTGGTATACATTCCAAACACCTCAGAAGATAGCTATCATTCTGTATTTGTCCTTATTCTTCTGGCTTACTTCATCTAACATAATATTATCTAGATCCATCCATGTTGCTAAAAAATCCATAATTGTATCATTTCTAACTGCTATGTAGTATTCCATGGTGTGTACGTACCACACCTTCATGATTCACTCATCTGTTGTTGGACATCAAGGTTGATTCCAAATCTTGGCTATTGTGCTGAGTGCTGCTACAAATAGTGGAGTGCACACATACTTTGGGATGAATGTCCTTTTTTTCTTGAGGATAGATACCCAGGAGTGCTATTGCTGGGTCAAATGACAGCTCAATTCTGACTTTACTGAGCACTCTCAATACTGTTTTCCATAGGGGTTGGACCAGGCAGCATTCCCACCAGCAGTGGATGAAAGTTTCTTTCTTACCACATTTCACCAACAAAGATTGTTCTTATTATTTTTGATGTGTGCCATCCTAACTGCTGTAAGGTGGTATCTCATGTGGTCTTGATTTGAATTTCCCTAATGATGAGTGATAGTGAGCATGTTTTCATGTGTTTATTGGCCATCTTTCGCTCTTCCTCAGAGAGGTGTCTATTCATTTCTTCTCCCCATTTTTCATTGGCTTTACTAGGTTTTGGGGGGTTTCCCTTTCTGAGTGCTTTGTATATCCTAGATATTAACCTTTTATCTGATTGTTGAGCCCAAATGCATCAGCAATAGCACAGTAAAAAAGGGGAAACCTTATGCACAAAAACAAGATCTTATCTTCAAGGGATAAGAACTCATACTTTTCATAATACAGAGGCGCCTCCCACCTTGAACATGTGTCCTGTAAACCCAACTTAGACTCCATGAGATTGGACAGTGTTCATCCAGCCCTGAACCCTAGATCCCATACATAGAAATGATATAGTTCCTTGCAACACCAGGAACCATCTCCCCCTGGGAAATTCTTAATACAGCTCTGGCATCAACTTGTGCCAATTTTGATATGATATTCTGACATTGAGGAAACAGCAACAACTTGACCTAAGAGCAGGTTGTGCCATCTCATCACCTAATGGTAAGATAAAATCAAAAGACATGCCATTCTTTGATCTGTGCAACAACCAAGAGTGCTAACTACAGAAGACTGACTTTGACAACTATGACTGAGCAGAACTTATTCTGGGACCAATAAGAAAAACCCTACCCTAGGCTTTAGCCTAGGACTTGTACAAAAATCAAGATCTCTAATTCCAGAGGTCCGACTTTGACAGCTGAGACTGAGCAGAACTTCTGGAACCATAATGAAGATTTTATCCTAGGCTTTGGCTGAGGATCTGAGCAAAATCCAAGACCACTTATTACAGAAGACTGATTACAATAACAATGATGGAACAGAACTTCCAAAACTGTAAAGAAAGACTCTATCCTAGATTTTGTCCTATGACCTGCTCAAATACCAAGATCTATAGTTGCAGAGGCCTGATTTTATCACCCACAACTGAGCAGAAAGTTTCCTGGCACCATAAAAAGACCTTGGGTGTGTGGTAATGGGCATGTACGAAGCCAGTAGTTGTTCCCATGACAGTATGCTTCAAGGGCTGAGAAACCCTGAATCTCTTAGGCCAAGTGAATTCCCTTTCTTATTCCCCAATACTTACTGTGCCTATGCAAAATAAAATAAAATAAAATAAAATAAATAAGAGGGAAGCATAAAACCTTGCCACACCAGAACTCTTCCCTTTGTTTTTAGTTTGTTTTTTATTTTTATTTATTTATTTTTTCTTCTTTTTTGTTCTTTCCTTTCTTTTTTGTTCACTCTTGAGATTATTATTTGGTGATTAAGTTTTTTATTGCTGAGTCCTTTTTGTTTTTTTGGGGTTTTTTTTGGTAGTTACTGTCTTTTTATGTTATGTTTTTCTTTTTTATTTCTGTCTCTCTCTCTCTCTCTCTTTTTGTCTTCTCAGAGCAGAACCACACAACTTGAATTATATTGTTCTGCCTCATGAATTGAGAGAGAAAATAAAAACAAATGGTACCAGGACCAAACAGCCATATAAACATTGAGTGGAAATAAAAAAAAATATCCGACTTAAACACCAACCCAAAGTCAACAACAACAGAATCGATACCCCATCTATAGCAAGCTATACATAGAGGAAAACAGTTACACCAGCACTCTATGTGGCAAAGGAGGGAGATATGGGACACATGCTGGGAAAAGGTGTGGAGGAAGGACAGCCCTGGCTATGGGAATGGCCCTGATCAATTGTCACTGTGAACCTCAAATATTACTGTGAAAAATTTGTTATTCACTTTTGGTCACAATAAAAATTATTTAAAAAAATTAGTTGGCCATATACTCGGGGTTTGTCATTGAATGTTCTGTTCTGACACTTTTGTCTGAAAGTCTGTCTTTGTTACAGTTCTATGCTGTTTTGATCACTAGCTCTGTACTACAGTTTCAAGTTAGGTATTGAGATCACTCCTAGTTTCTTATTTTTTGGTATGATTTTGGCTATCTGGGGTCTTTTATGATTTCACACAAACTTAGTAATGGACTGTTTTATGTTCTTTAAAATGCTGCTTGACTTTTGTTGGAGATTGCATTAAATCTATGTAGTAGTAATTGAACTGTATTGAATATATAGTAAGATGGTCATATTTATAATATTGATTTTTCCAATTTATGAGTATGGAATAATCTTCATTTCCGTAGGTCTTCTTCATTTTATTTCTTAAGTGGTTTGAAGTTTCATGGTATAAGTCTCACATCTTTTGTTAAATTGATTACTAGATATTTTATAATTTTTGACACAATTTTGACTTGGATAAATTATTTGATCTCTTTCTCCTCTGAGTCATTATTTGTATAAAAAATGTCACTAATCCTTTTTTCTATATTAACTTTGAAGCTGGCCACTCTGCTGAATTAGTTTATTGTTTTTAGGAACTTTTTGTGTACTTTTGAGGATATCCAAAGTATATCTTTTTGTCATCAGCAAATAGAAATATTTATTCTCTTTTCAAATTTGAATTCATATGATTCATATGATTTCCTGATTGCTGTTACTAGGACTTCTATGTTGAATAAGACTAGAGACAATGGATAAATTTGCCTTGTGTCTAACCTCAGTGGGAATGCTTTTAGGTTTTCACTATTAAGAATATTAGTGGGGGGCCGGGCGGTGGCGCTAAAGGTAAGGTGCCTGCCTTGCCTGCGCTAGCCTTGGACGGACCGCGGTTCCATCCCCCGGTGTCCCATATGGTCCCCCAAGCCAGGAGCAACTTCTGAGCACATAGCCAGGAGTAACCCCTGAGCGTTACCGGGTGTGGCCCAAAAACCAAAAAAAAAAAAAAAAAAAAAAAGAATATTAGTGGGGCCAGAGAGATAGCACAGCGGCATTTGCCTTTCAAGCAGCCGATCCAGGACCTAAGGTGATTGGTTCAAGTCCTGGCATCCCATATGGTCCCCCGTACCTGCCAGGAGCTATTTCTGAGCAGATAGCCAGGAGTAACCCCTGAGAATCGCCGGTGTGCCCCCCTCAAAGAATAATATTAGCTATGGGGTTTTTATTGAGGAAGGTTCCTTCTGCCCCTGTTTTGCTGAATAATCATGAATAGGTATTAGATATTGACAAAAGCTTTCTCTGCATTTATTGATATCATCATATGATTCTTATTTTTTTTACTGATGTGATTTATGATTTAATTGATTTTCATATATTGAGCCATCCTTGCATTCCCTAGATGAATCCTACTTGTTTATGATGAAAGATTTTTTTGGGGGGCCACACCCAATGATGCTCAGGGTTACTCCTAGCTCTGTGCTCAGAAATCGCTCCTGGCAGGCACTAGGACCATATGGAATAACAAGATTTGAACCACCTTTGGTCCTGAGTAAGCCATTTGCAAAGCAAATGCCCTACTACTATACTATCTCTCTGGCCCCATGATTTTTTAAAATGTGTTCTTGTATTTGGTTTGTTAATATTTTGTTGAGAATTTTTGCATCAGTTTTTATCAGGGGAATTGGTCAGTAATTTTCTCTTTTGATAGTATCTCTGTCAGGTTTGGTATCAGCTTAATGTTATCTTCACAAAAAGTGTTAGGAAAGGGTTCAATTTTTTTTTGATATTTATAAGTGTTTAAGAATCAATGGCAATAAATCTCTGAATGTTTGAAAAAACTCATAGTAAAGCCATCTAGGCCTGAAATTTTATTCTTTATTACTGTTTCAATTTCTTTTCCTGTGATTGGCCTGTTTAGACTGAGTATTTCCTCTCATTTATTTTAGGAGATGACAGGTTTCTAGAAATCTTTTCTTCTAAGTTTTCTAACTTAACAGAATAAGGTTGTTCATAGTAAACTTTTATGATGTAGGTTTTTCTGAGTTCCACTGTAATTTCTTCCCTTTATTTCTGATACGATTCATTTGAGCCTTTCCTCTTTTTTTCTTATGAGTCTTGATAATGGCTTTCCTAACTTTTTTTTCCCAAAAAACAAACAAAAGCCAAAAGCAAACAAAAAAGCCCCAGGACTTCTGCTCTGTTTCAGAGGCACAGCAGACATCTTTTCTCTGCTTGCTTCAGCTAAGACTTGATCCTCTATGACTTTCTTCCCTGAGGGCTCCTCTTCCTTGGAAGTGAGTCAACCTGCCCACAACCCACTGCTGACTTCTGCTGTGTCTCTGAAGCACAGCAGGCATCTTTGGATTTTCTCTGCTTGCTTTGGCCTAAGACTTGATCCTGTGTGGTATTCTTCCCTGAGGGCTTCTCTTCCTTAGAGGTTAGTCGACCCACCCATGAAGAGTGGAGTCGAAGGATCCTTTGCAGCCACATACATTCTAGCTGATGAATACCACCACAACGTGTAGAAAAACCCACAATACAAGTGTGACAATGGCGAAACAATGCAGGCCAACACCAGGCATAGAAAATAAAGATGGCAACTCTAATGACCCAAAAATGGCCAAACATTATATTAGTCTCTCAGATATAGAGTTTAGAGAAGAAATATGGAGGATGTTCACAGAATTCAAAGAAAGCATAGATCGAGTTGAATGGAACTCTAATAAAAATCAAGAGGTGGGCCCGGAGAGATAGCACAGCGGCATTTGCCTTGCAAGCAGCCGATCCAGGACCAAAGGTGGCTGGTTCAAATCCCGGTGTCCCATATGGTCCCCCGTGCCTGCCAGGAGCTACTTCTGAGCAGACAGTCAGGAGTAACCCCTGAGCACCGCCAGGTGTGACCCAAAAACTAAAAAAAAAAAAATAAAAAAAAATCAAGAGGTATAAAGATAGAAATCAGAAAATTTCAAACTGAAATAACAGGTCTGAAAAACTCAGTAGACAAAATGAAAAACTCAATGGAAAGCCTCTCCCACAGGGTAACAGCAGCTAAGGATAGAATCAGTGAGCTGGAAGATGAGATGCATAACAACTCCATACAATAGAAGAGATTGGAAAAAAAGTCTTAAAGCAAATGATCAGACAATGGAAAAAATACTCAAAGAATGTGAACAGAAGAAAATAAAAGATTTGATAAACTCAACAGAAACAATTTAAGAATCACTGGATTCTTAGGAAACCAGGAAGAAAATCTCCAGGAAGAATCAACAGTCAAGGACATCATTAAAGAGAAACTACAAGAGCTAAAGAAAACATGAGACCAAAACCTGCATACCTAAAGAATACCAGCTAACAGTGACCCAAGGAAAGACAACCTAAGACATATCCTAGTTACAATGACGAATCGCACAGATAGAGACAAAATACTGAAAGCAGCAAAATCCAAAAAGGGAAATTATATTCAAGGAAGAATCCATGAGATTTACAGCAGACTTGTCACAAGAAACACTCAAGGCCAATAGGCAGTGGTGGGACATAGTGACATAACTCAATAAAATAATGAACCTAGAGACTCTATCCTAGAACCTGACCTATAACCCATACAAATACCAAGATCGCTAGCTACAGTGGCTTGATTTTCTCCACACAACTGAGAGGAAACTTTCCTGGCATCACAAAAAAGCCTTTGGGATGGGTTAATGAGTATATATGAAGCCAGGGGTTGATCCCATGATGGTATGCTTCAAGGATGAAGAAACCCTGAATCTCTTAGGCCACGGGAATTCCCTTTCTTTCCCAATGCTTACTGTGCCTATACAAAAAAAAGTGGGGGGAATGCCAAACCCTGCCACTCCAGCACTCATACTTTTTCTTGTTTTGTTTTGATCTGTTAGTTTTTTACCTTATTTTCCTTCTCTTTTTTCTTCCACTTTTCTCTTTCTTTTTCATTCTTGTGGTTATTATTTAGAGATTTATTTTTATTTTTATTTGCTGGGTCCATTTTTTCTTTTTCTTCCATTTTTCTTTTTTTCTCTCTTCTTTCTTTTTTTGGTAGTTGTCACCAAATTTTTTCTCCCTTTTTTCTTATCCTTTTTATCTCCAATGATGGTGGAATGGATGTTCCATCTACAACAAGCTGTAAAGTGGAGACCATTTGCACTAGCATTCTATCTCTGTGGTATTGTAGTCTGATAAGATGCTTGGTATGATTCTTGTGTTTATGATTTTACGTAAATTGAACTTATTTCCTAAAATTTTGTTTGTAATCCGTCCTGCCACTCTGTGCCTTTTGATAGATGTTAGCCATCGACATTCAAGGATAATATTGACATCAGAAGCTATTGTACCATATTATTGTGTAGGGCTATTGCTTCTATAATTAGTTATTTGGTATATGTAAGTAGTTTTCAGTAGATCATTTAGAGTCAGTTGGTTATCATGAATGTCACCAGTTATTTTTTTGTCTGAGAATTTGTTTTATCCCTCCCTCCCATTTAAATAGTAAGTTTGCTGGGTCATTGACTCAAGGTTGAATGTTTTTTTTCATTTAGTGATGTGACTATGTCATTTGACTCTTTTCTTGCCTGGACCATTTTTATATTAGATATCTGTTGTGATTCTATGTTCTTTCCTTTATATTTAAGATTACTTCTTCCTTATTGTCTTAAGAAATCTTTATCTTGGTGCTGGCGCAATAACAAAGTCAGTAGAGTTTGCAAGAGGCCAACCCAGGATGGACCTGGGTTTAATTCTCCAGCATCCCACAGAATTCCCCTAAGCCTGCCAGGAGTGATTTCTGAACACAGAGCCAAAAGTAGCCCCTGAGTGCCCTCCGGTGTGTCCCCAATACCTATATAAAGAAATGTGTAAGAAAAAAGAAGTCTTTCTTTGGTTTTTATCATTGTGATTACATATGTCTTTATGTTATTCTCTTTGAGTCTGTTTTGTTTGGTATTCTTTTTGACTCTTGAATTTGCACAAATGCCTCCTTCAAGAGAGTGGGAAAGTTGTTTTGTTTTGTTTGTTTGTTTGTTTTTGGGCCACATCTGGTGACACTCAGAGGTTTCTCCTGGCTCTTCACTCAGAAATAGCTCCTGGTTTGGGGGACCATATGGGACGCTGGAGTATTGAACCATGGTCCATCATAGGTCAGCCACGTGCAAGGCAAATGCCCTACCACTGCATCACTGCTCTGGCCCCTGGAGAGTGAGAAAGTTTTTTGCAATTGTTTTCCACTACTTACTCTTTCCCTTTCCCTTTTTACTCACTTCTAGTATTCCTATAATTCTAATATTATTCTTGTTGTCTTTGTTCATTAAGAACGTTACATTTTCATTTTCTTCCATTCTTTTGTCTTTCTTCTTTTACAGCTTCCTTATCAATGCTGGTTTGTAATTTGTCTTCAAGTTCATTTATGCAATTCTCTCCTCAGAAATTCTGTTACTATGGCTTGCTAGCATATTCTTTAGCACCTTCAATTACTTTTGTATGGATTCTCTTATCTTCTAAATAAAGCTCTTCTTAGAGTTAGTTTGGCTTGCAGATATGCCTAAGTTTTTCTCCCAATCTATATTGCCCTTGACCTTCTTGGTTGTTTGCATTATTATTTGCATTTTGTGGGTGGTAATGGTGGAGTTTAGATTCCTCCATTACATGAGGAGTGTTATATGTTGAATTGTTTCTACCAAGAAGCAACTACTAATAGATAGGTATATCTATCAGGTTATTTCCCTTATTATGCAGAGTTGTTTGAGTATGCTGAGAAAACTATCTACTAGTTACTTTACCAGTTTTGAAGCAGTTATCTATCTGAGAAATACCTGCCAGTAAAAAAAGGGAATAAATTTAGGAATGTGTCTACACAGTTTTTAATTTGATTAGATAGACATCTGATCTAGTGACTTTCTGAGTCAGGAAATTGAGGACAGGGTGGGTGGTGCAATGAAAGAGGCCAGGGTCCTGAATTGAGTGATGTACACCGTATCAGCACCAGAAGGGCAAGTCCTTCCCATAGTATGAGGCATCTGGCATCAGATGTTGAACCCATTTTAGATCTGGTAATTTTCCAGGGCTTCTAGGGTTGCAGGGTTGGATGTGTGTGTCTATGCAAGTGTATGTGAGTATATGTGTGTGTATGGTTTAGTTTAAGAGGTTGGGCCCTGAATTCTAAAATGTTTTATTTTTCTTACTGCATTTTCAACTTTGGATGGGTTTATTGGCATGTAACCCCACTGTAAGTTGAGTTACACACCAAACTTACTATGTAAGATCATCGTCCCCTTCCAGAAACATGTAGACATAGCAGAGGTTATAAAACTGGTCGAATTTGAGCCCAGAATTTGATCAGAAAGCCACCATAGCTACATTTACTTATCACCAGGCATAGTCTCAGTGGGTTCTTGCAAAGCCCTGCTGTTGCCAGAATACTGAGGCCCTCAACACTGATCAGCATGACCTTATCTCAATTTTCTTCTCTCTTTATTCTTCAGTTCTCTCAATTTGATCACAATTTCAGTTTGAATCTTAACTCACATGCCTAGGAAGGGCAGGAGTGACTATGGCCTGAGGAATTCTGAGGATTCCTCTTTAAATATTTCGGATCTATAAATTTCTTTTGAACTTATTAGTTACTGATGTTGTCTCAGTTATCTCTCACCCGTTGCGGGATTTCATAGAATCCATGAACTTTGGGGTTTCTCTTCCTTTTGACTTTAGCTAAGCCAGAATGATCCTCTATTTGTCTGGATGCTAAGAATGGCATTGTCTTCAAATTGCTCAATATCCACACTTTGTTCTTTTTCTCTCTATATATATTTTTTTGTTTTCTAGGCTATTCCTGGCATTGCTAGAGCTTACTTTCAGCTTAACATTGAGGGATCATTTCTGGTAAGCTTGGTGAACCATATAGGGTACCATGGATTGAACCCCGGTTGTCCAAGTACAATCTTCAGTATGGTGTTGGGTGTCACTCCCAGTTTCCAGCAGTTCTGGGAGAACCATTCAGTGATATGGTCCAGCAATCTAAGCCATTTCCCTTGTCTAAGATCAAAGTGTCTGAAGGCAAGGTATCTGCAAATATACTGAGTTTATAGCTTGTGTAAGTTCATATAAAATATGCAGTCTAATATAAACTTATAAAAACACATAAATTTGGGACTGGAGAGATAGCATGGAGGCAAGGCATTTGCCTTGCATGCAGAAGGATGGGGTTCGAATCCTGGCATCCCATACGGTCCCCCGAACCTGCCAGGAGTAATTTCTGAGCGCTGCCAGATGTGACCCAAAACAAAACAAACAAAAAAAGAAAATACATAAATTTAATACACTATAGATCAATACAACCCCACATTTGTGTAACATATGAAATTCTGTTTTGTTATTTATTTGGGGAAAATAATTTTTGAAGATAGATCTGAAGTCCCTATATTGTAGGAAGTGAAAGTGGAATGCACATCAACATAACCACTTTATGCCTTTAACTAAATCATTCATGAATTATTTGATTATAACTAAATATATTTACTTAACTAAATCAAGTGGGGGACAGACTCACCCATAGCAGTCTTAAAGGCTAGGAAAGGGTAAGGGACCAAGCCTTCAGAGTTGCTCCTTTAAGGATATGAGAAGATCTGAGGAAAGGAGGAGAGCAGGTTGAGTGGGTTTGCCAGGAGCCAGCCAGCCAGGAACAGTGGAATGCAGGTGTAGATAAGAGAAGTAAGCCTCCAGAAGTGAGCATGGGCTTTGAAGCTGAGCGAGGGAGCTTGGAAGTGATCCAGGTGGCCAGATTACTTAAGGCACAACTTAAGGTTATCCAAGGCTATCTCTGACTGTCACAAGAGTGGTGAGTGAGGGGAAATTTGTTCACTCTCCTAATTGAGTCTGAGTACTTAGCACTTGGGTGATACATATGGAAAGGAAACATTACTGATGCTTGGACACACAGCTGTCAGTGCCACAGAAAGCTGAAAATTCAGTTTTCCCAGAATTGTTGTGTGATTTGTCGAACTAGAAGGCATTTATTTTTATTATTGCATGGTCATTCCAGCAAAACTCAGTTCCAGGGATGCTTGGGGACCATCAGGTTCATACCCTAATGCTGGTAGAGGTTGTGATGAAGTATAATGAACAAACCCAGGACCCTACACAGTCAAGGCATGAGTTTTGTCATATAATTTACATCTCTGACTTCTCAGCACTTTTTTGGGGGCGTCACACCTGACTCTGCTCTCAGAAATCGCTACTGGCAGGCACAGAGGACCATATGGGATACTGGGATTCAAACCACCTTTTGTCCAGGACTGGCTGAGTGCAAAGCAAATGCCCCTATGGCTGTGCTATCTCTCTGTCCCCCTCCCCCGCACATTTTTTTTTTTTTTTTGGTTTTTGGGCCACACCCGGCAGTGCTCAGGGGTTACTCCTGGCTGTCTGCTCAGAAATAGCTCCTGGCAGGCACGGGGGACCATATGGGACACTGGGATTCGAACCAACCACCTTTGGTCCTGGGTCGGCTACTTACAAGGCAAAGACCGCTGTGCTATCTCTCCGGGCCCTCCCCCGCACATTTTTAAAAGTAACTTGTAAGTGTGTGTGTGTGTGTGTGTGTGTGTGTGTATGTGTGTGTGTGTGTCTCAGAGAAGCTTATTTTCTAATGATCAGACCTGAAAAGTCATACTCTTTATCAAGAACGATAGTAATACATGTTACTTTCAAACTGTAAGCTTGTCTGCTTTTGAATATTGAAGCTCAAATGCTAGAAATAAATTGCTATATATTCACAGTATATGATGTCCTCATATCCATTAGGGAACTCAAGACTTAAAATTTGAATCATGCAACTATATCTCAGTAATTCTTTCATCTCTCCTTCTGAAAACAACAACCTTGTTTGACGGAAGTTTGTTACCTCTCTCTTCTGATTAGAAACAGACCATGAGATGGAGAAAGCTACTTGGAAATTCTGTTGACAGGATCTGTCTGATCTGGGGATCCTGAGTGAATCCTGAGCCCTACTAGAGAGAGTGACAAGAGTATGCTATTTATGAAGTCATGTTGTAACTTCTTTTGAGCATGGCTAACAGGCTCGTGCAGGTCTGGAGTCAATTTCAAGGGACTGCATAAAGTAGAGGAAATAGAATAAGTACCTAACCAAATAAAAAAAAATAGAGTGGCTAAAAGATGAGTTTTATTTATTTTTCTTTCTTTCTTTTTTTTTTTTGTTTTTGTTTTTGGGCCACACCCGGTGACGCTCAGGGGTTATTCCTGGCTATGTGCTCAGAAATCGCTCCTGATTTGCATCTCCCTGTTGTGGAGCATTTTTTCATGTGCCTTTCTTTACACTGACTGTATAGAAAGAGGAGGTACAGTAAATGCACCCCATATACACCTCAACCCAGGCCCTTTGCCTGGTCTGTATTGTGAATTGGAGGACAAAAATATCGCTCCTGGCTTGGGTGCCATATTGGGACGCCGGGGGATTGAACCGTGGTCTGCCCTAGGCTAGTGCGCCCAAGGCAGACACCTTTCTGCTGGCACCACTGCCCTGACTCCAAGATGAGTTTAATTTTTTTTTTTTTTTTTGGTTTTTGGTTTTTGGGCCACACCCGGCGGTGCTCAGGGTTACTCCTGGCTGTCTGCTCAGAAATAGCTCCTGGCAGGCACGGGGGACCATATGGGACACCGGAACTCGAACCAACCACCTTTGGTCCTGGATCGGCTGCTTGCAAGGCAAACGCCGCTGTGCTATCTCTCTGGGCCCATGAGTTTTATTTTCAATCAAATGCATGGTATTAGCAAAGTGATTGAGATGGGAAACGGGTGATGTGCTCAGATGGTGCCATAACTTGATGTTAAAGAAAGTGTTGGACCATCATATCTTCTAGAGTTGTGTCCATCTATGTGTGCCATCAGAACCCAAATTGAGTTCTTCTCTACAGGGACATGTTCTTCTTCAATATGGTTTTTGCACCACCTGCTGGCAAAAAACCATGATTGTAATTATAGAAAAAAAGATATGTACTTACATTCCTGCTGAGCAAGTCACTTGGGGAAATCAAAATTAAATTGCTTGATTGGATATAGTTGCTCTTCAATTCCAGCTCCTTGTCATCACCTTCTCAACATACTTTAAATTGTACCAGGTAATACACACAAGTGTTTTCTTCTTAAAAGTATAATATTATGTGAAGATTACTTTGGATTAGGTGAGTGAGTAAAGGAATATTAATTTTAATTATTAAGTGAGATTGTTTTATTACATACATACACCCATTTTACATAAAGACTAATATATTTTGGAAAATATTTCTAGGCACCATCTTAAAAAATGTGAAGGCATTCCTTACACATTTGCTTGTTTATTGTCAAGGAAATCTTGCAGAACTTTACTTGAATAATACTTTTAGTACAATCCAAGATTATCAATCAGGTTATACAATGAGTTTTCAGTAGCTCTCAGAGTGAATTTTGGAGAATATATACTGTATTATCTTTGCCACTTTGGAAGAAACTGGATTATTTTTCCCGTATAGACAAAAATTTGTGTTAATTGTATGCAGATGCACTGTAAACTTCAACCATGTACTGGTGCAGATTCAACTTCTCTTCACTTTTCCTCTCTCATCTTCTATAGCTAAAAATCTGGACTATAAGACAGATTTATAAACAGATTTTTAAATCACTTGAAATTCAAAACAGGAAAATAATCTACTTTTATCTTCTCCACCCACATACAAATCCAATTTATATGGGGGAAGTGGTTTTTGAATAGGTGTAATGAAACTTAAATTTCTTTATTAAATAGCCATTTCATATTCTATTGTGCTGAAAGATTGGAATACTTTGTTTTTATTCTCTAAATATATTTTTCTAGACTTCTTTGGATTTTGAATGTCTCTGGCCAACTGACCTTATTTTTTAAATGTTTTTCATGTTTTTTTCCATTCTATTCTATTTTATTACACTCTAACCATTTTTTATTGCACACCATGAATAGTGTACATGAAGACATCAGGGGAAACACAGATAGGAGAGGCCAGAGAGATAGTACTTCATGTGGCTAAACTCTGGGGTTCAATACCTAGTACAGCATATGGCCACCCAACCACATCAGGAATGACCTCTGAGCACAGACCCAGGAGTAAGCCCAATTCCTGAGTGCAGACTAAGCCCTATCCCTGAGCTCAGAGCTATGAGTAAGCTCCAAGCATAGCCAGATGTAGCTCTAAAATGAAAGAAAGGAACAAAGGAAAAAAATGAAAATCAGATAAGATGTGGTTAGTTCCTATCCTCAAAAAACCTGCTCTTTTCTTGTAAGAAAGCACATGTAACCAACCAGATAGTCTTAGTATAATGATGGCATTCTCCTTCGGGAATACTTAAATCTAATTTTTTGGTACTGCCAAGAAGAATGAATTTGGGAAGGGCCATAGAAAAACGATGAAGAAATGTTTCAAAGGAGTGTACACAGCAAATCTTTCTTTTCTTTTCTTTTTTTTAGAAGACAAGAATATTTTTATTTTCTTTTTTAAATATACAAAATATTTAAGCACAAATTATTATTTTATTTTCAATAAAACATCTATTTTAATTTTTATGTATCTTGGCATTAGTTTCCTTTTTCTGAAGTATTGGCATTAGACCTTATAATAGAGCTAGGGAACAAAGAAAAGTAGGCATTTAATAAACTCCTTTAAATTCATTTGATAGCTAGAAAATCTTTTAGTAGCCTTTTCAATTCAAAAAAAAAAAAACAGTTTCCTGTTTTGAATAAGCAGAAGCTGAAACTGTTAATAAGCATTGTTCCCTAGGTTTCCTCCAATAGGAAGTAAACTGTAAACCTCTGTTTGTTATTTTAAAGTGACATCTGGAAAAATACTTTTGATCTAATATTGAAGTTCTCTGAATTGCTTAAGTTATTCCACATGAAATGAAATGCATAGGATATGTCTTGGGTGGCTATTTCAAAGACTGAGGAATTGAATTCATGTTTGATGGCAACATCAATTTCTTCCAGGCTTTCAGAACCCTTCTGTTTTCCCAAATAAATCCGATGAAACAGATGTGACTAAAGGACATTGAAGAGATGCCAACATGGAGAAAATGAGCACACTAGCAGAACAAATGGCTTCCTTTAAAAACGATGTCTGTAGTTTTAGATAATTGCAATTCTCTCATGAGTAAATGAAGTTGATGCCTTCATAAACTTAAATGAATTTGAAGAGAAAAACTTACAACAAATACAAACCTCAACGGTTTTCTGATATAAAAGTTAAACAATTCAAGGAATTTATATTTTCTTTCAAGGTCAGTTGATGCTTATAATTAACAACAAATTCTCTGATTAAATATAATATAAAATGATTTTTAATAAATGAAACTTGAGGTATAGCAAAAATAGAAAACTTTCAAGATTGTTTCAAATACTGACTAATGAATAGTTTATGATTAGAAAATAAAAATCAAGGGATTTAAAAGTACCATTTTGAACTGAAATGATTGATCTTAGACAAGAATGTGGCCAGGAGAAAGAATGGACTGGTGATACAAAGCAGCAGCAACAGATACAGGCTCTAGGTGGCATTTGGACTCACAAGCACCAGTTTGAACTGAGGTGAGTATTCCCAGACATGAGCTGTGTCACTCCTCACTCTAGGGTTGCACATTTCTTTTAGTCAAAAACATGATACCAACAACAGAGACTGTGTGATAAGTGTGTTGGCGCTACGGACAATGTCTTGGATCGAACGATAACTTGCCTGAGGCCTAGAGCTGGTCTTATGCCAGGAAACTTCAGGGGTAGGATCTCTTTGTATTTAGGCCAAGGTTATTCCTTTCCATGCCTCTCATATTTTGGTGGGCCTATGCAAACAACAATTGCCACTCTAACACCGTTTTTACTGTGCTCCTTTGACTCTAATCCTTAAAACGCACCCACTTAAAATTTGAGGTTAACTTAAGCTAATATGCATGTACATGGAAATGTAAAAAATACTAGGCCTCTAATGTTTAAGGAGTTATGTAAGTTTGATGGCTTTAGATTGCCTTGTGTGCTGTTAAGAAATATCATAATGTGCTACAATCTGGGAACTTGAGGGACAAAGTAATTGCACATGGATTCTGTTTTATTTATCTTAACTTTCTTTGGCTGAAAGTTCAAAGTTAAGATATCAGCAAGGGGACTTCTTCTGATAATTATGTTATGGGTGATTGTCCTTCCACTGTAACTTTACCTTATCCTCTTTCTTTGCATCTTTTGTTCTCATAATTCAAAATAAAAAAATTACAAAAAAAAAAAAAGAAGTTTACTGCATACAAGCTCATGCCCACTTGTAGACAGACATTAGAGGTCTATTCATAGGTTGTAGTTGGAGGCCTGACCTTATAGGATGGGTCATAGGGCTTAAGAAATAATTGAATTAAGAAAAATAATTAAATAAAATACATTAAAATATAAATCAGGCTGGCACATTGGAGAAAAAAGATTTTCCGACTGTTCAGAAGTCCTCCTATCCTCTCACCCCCTCAATCTTGATCCATTTTCTCTCCCTATTTAACCCTTTTTGCCTTCAGTTCTTAACTCATTAGAAACCTAGACAAAGCCCCTGCCCCAGTAAGCTGCTACCTGTCTCCCAAAACAGAAGGACACTTTCTCAGCCCCATATCTCTTGCCTTGGCAAGAAGCTGCAACCAACACTCCTGCAGACTCATTCTATGAGGCCCTTTTTCTCACCTCCACCTCAATGTAGACTGTGACATGCTACTGAATTAAGTTCCAAAAGGAGCCCCAGGTCAAGGAAACTACCTAATCTTTTACTGCTACAAATCACTCTCAGACTCAATAAGACCACAGTGTGAGACTAAAATGTTCCCTGAATCTCATGCCCCTCCAATAGTATCTCAAAAGCCTTAATGGGGATATCAATATTTTCTTTGTAAGTTTAATTCCTTAATAATCATAATTCTTAGTGTGTTTATTTCCAAATGAAAAGGTAGCCTCATTCATCCTTTTTTAATCCTTTTTTATTTGTTGGTGTTTTTATACTCTTTTTTTTTTTTTTTTTGGTTTTTGGGCCACACTCTGTGACGCTCAGGGGTTACTCCTGGCTATGCGCTCAGAAGTTGCTCCTGGCTTCTTGGGGGACCATATGGGACGCCGGGGGATCGAACCGCGGTCCGTCCTAGGCTAGCGAAGGCAAGGCAGGCACCTTACCTCCAGCGCCACCGCCCGGCCCCGGTGTTTTTATATTCTAATAGAAAAGTTTTGCTTGAGATAAAGCTTTAGTCAAAACCAGTGTGCACAGAGATTGTATAACTTGTCATTTTTACCCCAAATGCACCAACAATATAATACAGCATCGTTCCTTTTGAATAGGCACAAGAAAATGGAAAATCTATGTGTAGAAACAAATTCTTTCTACTAGGGATAAGACCCCAACAATTTTATAATATAGGGGCTCCTCCCATCCTGAACATATGTCATGGGGAATCGACTTAGATCTCATGTGATTAGACTTTGACCATCCAACCCAGAATCCAGGATCCCAATCTTAGAACTGACACAGTTCTCTGCAACAGCACCAGGAATCAAACTCCCCTCGGGGAAGTCCCTAATACCTCTCTGGCACCAACTTGTGCCAGGGTAGGTTCATACAACATCCTGATAATGACAAGAAAACAGCAAAAACTTGATCTAAGGGCAGGTTGACCTACCTCATCACCTAACTGTGAAATGAAATAGAAGACACTCCATCCTTTGATCTATGCAAAAACCAAGATCACTAATTACAGAAGACTGACTACAACCATGACTGAGTTGTAAGTTTAAGTAAGTAAGTAAGTAAGTAAGTAAGTAAGTAAGTAAGTAACAAATGTTCAGGGTGGGAATAGCCCCTGTATTATAAAATCTTTGAGGTCTTATCCCTAGGAGAAAGTATTTGTTTCTACCCCCATTTCCTTGTGCCTATTTAAAAAGGAACGATGTCATATTATATTATGGTGCATTTGGGGTAAAAATAACAAGTTATACAATCTCTGTGCATTGTTTTGACCAGAGCTTTTATCCCAAGCAACACTTTTCTATTAGAATTTTGAAACACCAAAATAAATAAAAAAGGATAAAAAGGATGGAGGAGGCTACCTTTTCGTTTGGAAATAAACACACTAAGAGATATAAATATTAAGGAATTAAACTTATAATTACTTAAACTTAAGAATTAAACTTAAGGAACCATAAAGAAAGATTCTATCCTAGACTTCATCCTAGGATCTGTGCAAAAATCAAGATTTCTAATTACAAAGGGCTGAATTGATAACCATAGCTGAGGAGAACTTTTTCTGGCACCATAGAAAGACCTTAGGTTTTAACAATAAACATGTTGGAACCTATAGTTTATCCCATGAAAGCATGCTTTAAGGGTGGAGAAATCATATATCTTTAGGTCAAGGGAATTTTCTTTCTAATTTCTCCAATACTTATTATACCTATGCAAAAAAAAAAAACAATCAAACAAAATATAAAACAAAAGAAAACCAAAAATCTTCCCACAAAGACACCTTCTTTTTATTTTTTCGTCTTCCTTTTTTTATTTTTTCTTCTTTTAAATTTATATTAACAGCTTCTAGACAGGGGCTCCTGCGGACTTTAAAAAAATACAGAACCATAGAACATGAATCATCTTGTTCTGCCTCATAATTCTATGTCTTCCTACAAACTGAGAAAAAAGTGTGTGGCATCAGGGACAAATCAGTCTCATGAGCATTGAGTGGAAATTAAAAAAAAAGTCAGACCTAAATACCCAACCCAAAGTCAAAGATAATAGAACGAAGATATCCAAATTACAATTAGCTGTACACAAAAGGGACCTGTTACACTAGCAGTCCAGGTGGCTAAGGGTGGAGGTATGTGATACATGCTGGGAACAGTGGTGGAGGGAGGACAACAGTGGTGGTGGGAATTGCCCTGATTCACTTTCACTATGTACCTTAAATATATGTAATTCACATTGGTCTCAATAAAAATTATTAAAATAAAAGAAATATTAGGACTGAATAACTTGCTAAGCATACTAGAAAACTCACTGAGAAGCCTCTCCACCAGAGGAACAGATTCTGAGAACAGAATCAGTAAGCTGGATGTTGAGTGATATTACACCTCTATAAAGCAGAAATTGAAAAAGAAACTTAAAATAAATGAACAGAAGGTGAAAAAAAATCCTCAAAATAAGTGAACAGAAAAAGAGACCTTTGGGATAGAGTTAATAGGAACAAGATAAGAATCAGTGGTGTCAAAAATACAATACAAAAACCCCTTCCTTACACCTATATTCATTGCAGCACTATTTACCATAGCAAGACTCTGGAAACAACCAAGATGCCCTTCAACAGACGAAGGGCTAAAGAAACTGTGGTACATATACACAATGGAATATTATGCAGCTGTCAGGAGAGATGAAGTCATGAAATTTTCCTATACATGGATGTATATGGAATCTATTATGCTGAGTGAAATAAGTCAGAGAGAGAGAAAAATGCAGAATGGTCTCACTCATCTATGGGTTTTAAGAAAAATGAAAGACACCCTTGTAATAATAATTTTCAGAGACAAAAGAGAAAAGAGCTGGAAGTTCCAGCTCACCTCAGGAAGCTCACCACAAAGAGTAATGAGTTTAGTTAGAGAAGTAACTACATTTTAAACTATCCTAATAATGAGAATGTATGAGGAAATGGAAAGCCTGTTTAGAGTACAGGCCGGGGTCGGGTGGGGAGGAGGGAGATTTGGGACATTGGTGATGGGAATGTTGCACTGGTGATGGGTGGTGTTCTTTACATGACTGAAACCCAAACACAATCATGTATGTAATCAAGGTGTTTCAATAAAATAAAAAAAAAGAATCAGTGGTGTCCAAGAGTACCAGGAAGTAAACACCAATAAAGTAGCAATAGTCAAAGACAATAATGCTGAGAGTTCCCAGAACTGAAGTATACTTGCACCCTATTCTGAATGCTTAAAGAATACCAGTTAAAGAGAACCCCAAGACACATTCTAGACACAATAATGAAAACTATGGCAATACACTACTGAAAGAAGCAGGTTCAAAAAGGGATATAACATAGCAATAAGTAGATTTAAGATTGACTGTGGATTTATCATAAACAAAACTTTAGGCCAAAGGCAGTAGTAGGATACAGTGAAAGAAAGAAATTAATAAAATGAGTTCCTCACCAAGCCACATATTAATTTATATTAGGAGGAAGAACACACAGTTTCAGGTATAAATAACAGCTCAGGAAATTAATAAACTCAAAACCAATCTTAAAAGATGTACTGAGGGGCCAAAGTGGTGGCACAGTGGTAAGGCATCTTCCTTGCCTGCACTAGCCTAGAACAGACTGTGGTTCAATTCCTTGGCATCCCATATGGTCCCCCAAGCCAAGAGCAAGAGCAATTTCTGAGAGCATAGTCAGGAGTAATTCCTAGCATCACCAGATGTGTCCCCCCCCAAAAAAAAGAAATGGAAAGAAAAGAAGAATGAAAGAAAAAAGAAAGAAACAAAGAAAGAAAAAGAGAAAGAAAGAAGAGAAAGAAGAAAGAAAGAGAAAGAAAGAAGAAAGAAAGAAAGAAAGAAAAAGAAAGAAAGAAGAAAGAAGAAAGAAAGAAAGAAAGAAAGAAAGAAAAAGAAAGAAAGAAAGAAAAAGAAAGAAAGAAAGAAAGAAAGAAAGAAAGAAAGAAGAAAGAAAGAAAGAGAGAGAGAAAGAGAGAAAGAGAAAAAGGAAAAGAAGTACTGATGGGCTGGGGTGTGGTGCAGTAGTATGGCATTTGCTTTGTGTGCAGCTGACCTAGGACAGACCACAGTTTGATCCCCCAGCATCCCATATGGTCCCCCAAGCCAGGAGTGATTTCTGAGCATATAGCCAGGATTAACCCCTGAGTGTCACCAGGTGTGACCCAAAGAAAACAAAAACAAAACAAAAGAAGTCCTAAGAGGTCTATTTTAGACAAGACAAACACACTAAACACACTAAACTTGTACAAAAAGCACAAAATCCCATGACAGTCATCTCTCTCAACATCAGTGGACTAAATGCATAAGTTAAGAGACAGAATAGAACAATGACTCAGAAAATTGAATCCAACATTTTTCAGCCTACCAGAAACACATTTGAATAGTCAGAGCAGACACAGACTCAAAGTCAAAAGGTGAAAGACGATCTTTCAAGCAAACAACACCTTGAAAAAGGTTGGTATGGTTATATTAATATTTGATGAAAGACTAAGGCTTAAAAAGATTATAAGAGACAGAATAGGTAATTTTTAATGGTCAAGGAATATGTACATCAGGAAGAATTACACACATATATAATATATTACATATATAAAATGGGCAAGCAAATCACTTAAAATGCTAATAAAGTTGAAAAAAAGAAATCAATAGCATTAGCAATAGCACTGGGAGATTTCAACACTGCTCTGTCATCTCTTGATAGATAAAAAAGGTTAAAACTCAACAAGGATATACTATATTGAAGAAAGAAATAAAACAGTGTGCTTAGTAAATATATATAGGGCATTCCGCCCCTCAAGAGCAGAATATAAATTCTTATCAATAAACATTTGACATTCTCCAAAATAGAGCATATGCTGGACCAAAAACATACCTCATAAAATCAAGAAGATAAAAATTGTAAGAATTATTTTCTCAGACTACAATGCAGTGAAAATAGAAGTAGATCAAGCAAAACAAACCAAAACAGAAATAACTTTGACACCTGAATATAAAATAGTGCACTACTGAACAACCAGTATGTCAGAGATGAAATCAAGGAGTAAATAAAAAGATTCCTGAATACAAATAAGAATGAAGACATGCATTATCAGAAATTGTGAGACATGGACCTTTATGGAAAACAATATGGAGATTCCTCAAAAACTGAAAATTGAGTTCCTATATGATTCAGCTATGCCACTCCTAGGAATATACCCTAGAAACACAAAAGCACAATAAAAAAATACCTTCCTCACAATTATATTTATTGCAGTGCTATTTACAATAGCCAGCTTCTGGAAACAACCAAGATGCCCTTCAACAGATCAATGGCTATGAAACTGTGGTACATATACACACTGGAATATTATGCAGCTGTCAAGGGAGATAAAGTCATGAAAACTTCCTATACATGGGTAGACATGGAAACTATTATGCTGAGTGAAATAAATTAGAGGAAAAGAGACACAGAATAGTCTCACTTATCTATGGTTTTAAGAAAAATTAAAAACATTATTTTAATAATGTCCAGAGATGAGGGCTGAAAGGACCAGCTCACAATATGAAGCTCAATACAAAGAGTGGTGAGTGCAGTTAGAGAAATAACAACACTAAGAACTACTATGACAATGTTAATCAGTGAGATAAGTAAAATGCCTGTTTAGAATACAGGCAGGGGATGGGAGAGGAGAGATATGGGGACATTGGTAGTGAAAATATTGCACTGGTGAAGAGGGGTGTTCTTTTTATGACTGAACCCCGACTACAAGCAGGTTTGTAATCATGGTGTTTGATTAAAGATATTATTAAAAATAAGAAATTATTGTTTAAAAAAGAAATTGTAAAACATGGGAATATCAGTTTTAAGAAGAAAATTTATAGCTTTGCAAGCATTTATCAATAAGAAAGAAAAGGCATACATAAATAACTTAATTGTACAGCTTAAGAAATAGAAAAATGACCAACAAATTGAGTTGAAAGCAGGCAGAAGAAAATAAATAATAAAACTTAAGAAGAAATTAATGAACTGGAAATCCAAAAAAATTCAAAATATCAATTAAATCAAGAGCTGATTTTTTAAAAAATAAATAAAATTGATAAAGCTTTAGCAATACTCACATGTAAAGAAAAAAACATAAATTTAACAAATAAAATCAGAAATGAAAGGGGGATGCCACTACAGATAATACAAAAACTCAAAGGGCAATAAAAGATTACTTTGATAATCTTTATGCCACAAAATGAGAGAACCTGAAGATATGGATACATTCTTAGACACCATAATGTACCAAGATTAAACCAAAATGATGTGGAATACTGGAAGAAGTCTCACTATTGATGACATTGAAATGGTAATCAAAAGGCTTTCATTAGTGATTTCCTTCAAACATAAGAGGCCTTCTGCCAAGTCTTTGCAAGTTCTTCCAGGAAAGTGAAGAAACAGAAACACTCCCAGTTTCTATGAAGCAAACACCATAATACCAAAGGCAGAGACTCTACAAAAGAAAATTACAGGTGAATTATATTCTTTTAAAAATATAATTGATTTATTTGAGCACCATGGTTATTACAAATATATTCTAGTTGAGTTGTACACTACCTTTCACCACTGCAATTTTACTGTTACAAATCACTCCCATTTTTCCCCTCTACAACCCTCTGCCTTTCTTTAGACAGTCATTTTATTTCTCTCTTGCTCACTATCATTGTCATATTTTTAGTGTACTTATTTATCTAACTGTGCTTACCACTCTTTGTGGTAAGCTTCATATCATGGGCTGTCCTTCCAACCCTCATATTTGTTTTCTCTGGGTATTATTACCATACTGTCTTTAATTTTCTTAAATGCCACAGATGAGTATGACTATTTTATATCTATCTCTCCCCCTCTGACTTAATTCACTTAGGATAATAATTTCCATGTCCAACAATGTATAGGCAAATTTTATTATTTCATTTTTTTAACAGCTGCATAGTTATTAACCCCTTATCTAATGGGTATTGGGTGATTGATTTCTCTCATTCTGTGGGTAGCCCTTGAATCTTCATCATTCTTTCCTTTGAGGTACAGAAACTTCTCAGTTTAATATAGTTCTATTTGTTTTTCTCTGATTTCACTTGTTTGGACAGTAGTGCTTCCTTCTTAAACATACCTCTAGTCTCAATGTCATGGAGTGTTTCCTTCTATAAACCTGGTAGTTTAGGTCTAATATCAAGGTATTTACTCTAGTTTGATTTGGCCATTGTGCATGGTGATAGATGGAGGTCTAAATTTTCTTTTTTTTCTTTTTTCTTTTGTGGTTTTTGGGTCACACCCGGCAGTGCTCAGGGGTTTTTCCTGGCTCTGTGCTCAAAAATTGCTCCTGGCAGGCACGGGGGACCATATGGGATGCCAGGATTCGAACTGATGACCTTTTGCATGAAAGGTAAACGCCTTACCTCCATGCTATCTCTCCGGCCCCTGAATTTTCTTTTATGCATATTGCTGACCAGTTGTACAAACATCACTAGTTTAAGAGGTTTTCCTTGCTCCATTTTGTGTTTCTTGCCCCTTTGTCAATGATTAATTGATTCTATGTATGGGATTCATTCAATGAATACTCAAGTATATTCCAGATTTGAGGGTCTGTCTTTATTCCAATACCTTGCTGTTTAATGACTGTTGCTTTGTAATACAATTTGAAGCTGGGGAAATTAATGCCTCCCATCTTCTTTTTTCTACTGGTTGCTTTAGCTATTAATGGACGTTTATTCCAAATGAATTTCTTCTTTGAAGAATTTCATGTGTATCCTTAGAGGGATTGAATTAAACCTGAACAATGCTTTGGGGGGTGTTCCAAGTCAGCCCCTGAAGAGGTTGACTGATGGAGGTATGGAGGATGAGGTCTTTCCCCTCCAACTCAGAGCACGCATCTGCCACCCTGTCCAGCCGTCGGTTCTGAGGTGAAACGGTGGGTAAACAGCTCGCAGACAGTCAGGTTTGTGGAAATATTAGTTTTATTCGGTGGACAAGACTGAAGTCCAAAGACTCAGCATAAGTTCCAGCCAAAAGCCTCTCACCTTTCACAGACCCTTGTTTTTATCCCCCAGAATTAGGTACCACCCAATGGTGGGATCAGATACCACCCAATGGTGGAAGCAGAATCAGGTACCACCCTAGGGTGGGGGCAGAATGCCAGGTCACACCCTAGGGTAGGGCACAATCACCATCAGGGTAGGGTCAGTAACATAATAATCTCATAAAATATTTACATACACAACAGGGGAGTATTGCCATTTTAACAATGATAATCTTCCCAATCCATGAAAGGGTATAAGTTTTCATTTCCTTGTGTCCTCTTTTATTTGAAGAGAAGTATTTTGTAGTTTTCTTTGTATAGGTTCCACCTATATGAAGTCACCTCTTAAGTTGACTTGAAGGTATTTGAATATCTGTGGTGCTATTATGAATGAAATTGTTTTGTTTTTAATGTATATTTATTCTCTACCCTCATTTATTTATGAGAAAGCCATTGATATTTGCAAATTAATTTTTAGCCTGAAACTTTGCTATATAAAGTTGTTTCTAGAAGTTTTTTGATAGAGTTTTTAGGATTTTCTATATATAATATAATGTCATCTGCAAATAGCAAGAGCTTGACTTCTTTTTTTCCCTTGATATCTTTTTCTTGCTTAATTGCTTTGGCAAGTATTTTCAGTACTATGTTAAATAGTAGTGAAAAGAGGAGTCAGCCTTGCCTTGTACCAGATTTTAGGGGAAAGGCTTAAAGTATTTCTTAATTAAATATAATATTTACCATGGGCTTGTGTTAAATGGCCTGACTATATTGAGAAAAGTTCTTTTCATTCCCATCTTGTTGATATTTTTATTATGAATGGGGTTGGACCTTATTAAATGCTTCTTTGCATTATTCATATGTTCATGTGGTTTCTATGTTTCCTTTTGTTCATGTGGTATAGTTTATTGACTTGCATATATTGAACCATCCTGGCATCTCTGGAATGAATCCTACTTGGTCACATTGTATGACCTTATTGCTAAGGCATTGAATCCTATTCACTAGGATATTGTTGAGCATCTTTGCATTTGTGTTTATCAAGTATATTGTCTGTAGTTCTCACTCTTTTGTGGCATCTCTGTCTGCATTTGACATCAGGGTGATGTTAGTTTTGTAGAAACTATTTGAGGTGTCTCTGTTTCTTCAAATATTTAGAATAGCCTAAAAAGGATTGGTAGTGGGTCCTCTTTAAAGATTTGAAAGAACCCATCTGATCCTGGGCTTTTGTTTTTGGGAAAACTTATGATTACCCTTTTAATTTCCCAATAGTGATGGGTCTGTTTCTATATGCTATATGATCTTGGTTCAACTTTGGGAGGTAATAAGAGTCTAAGAATTTGTCAATTTCTTCTAGATTCTCTTGTTTTGTTTGTTTTCTGGCACTGCATATGGCTTCCTAGACTCCAGAAACCATGCTGGAAATGATCCCTGATCATAGAGACTGAAGTAAGTCCTAAGCACTCACTAGTGGTTTCATTTCCAAAACAAAACAAAAAACAAAACAAAATAAACAAAAACAAAACAAAACAAAAATTACAATGACAGAGAGAAATTTCATCACAAATTGCAAAATACACATTTAATATTCTTCCTAGTTTGAAAAATAAAATAATCTTAAAGTAGTTAGTACATTTTCATTATATATTTTTTTTCAGAATGGTTAAAACCCATGAAAAAATATGACTATTTTAAGTACTGAGCCAGATAAACCACATTCATGTTAACTTTAGAGAACTAATATCATAGAGGCATAAAATGTTTGAATCGATGGTGCTGATCAAAATACTGCACATTCACCGAAATAATTAATTAATTTTTCTCCTTGTATTGTGTGAAATTTGTACAAATATTTCTAAAGATTCATTCTGAGAATTTATGAGATCTTGCTGAATCACCACCATGATAGGAAAAGAAGTAAAGCTCTGATTTTCCTCCCTCTTATTCTAAAATCTGACTTAGCATTAGAATGGCTGGTTTCATGACAGATCTGGTAATGTGATTGATTAATACATTGATCCTGGAAAAATAGAGCCAAAATAATGGTTGATGTTGCTTCCAATGCATACTGCTGGATGCAAGGAAGCCAGAGGAAAGGATGGGAACAAAAAGCATATTATATCTGTGAAGGTATCCACAAAATTATCAAGGCATACTTGCTAAGTAAGGACAATTCAAAAGATCACCTTTAATGGATTCTTCATGCATATAAGATATTGAAAAATAAAAAGTGTTTGCTTGGGCCCGGAGAGATAGCACAGTGGTGTTTGCCTTGCAAGCAGCCGATCCAGGACCAAAGGTGGTTAGAATCCCGGTGTCCCATATGGTCCCCCGTGCCTGCCAGGAGCTATTTCTGAGCAGATAGCCAGGAGTAACCCCTGAGCACCGCTGGGTGTGGCCCAAAAACCAAAAAAAAAAGTGTTTGCTTTCATTCTATAAATGACTCAACGCCTGATATCTATAAAATCATACCTTTCTAGTAGCTCATCAGAAAGTTGAAGTCACAAGGTTACTTAGTGAATGGAACTCCAAAGTGAGAATCTCAGATCTAGGGTTTCTGCACACTTGGGAGTGCATGTTTAGATAGCACAGTAAGAAAGGTACTTGCCTTTTTAGTCTGATCAGGATTGATTTCTGTATGGAGAGACAAGAGGAAATTATAAGTATCAATGAATGGAACCTCAAACAAAACAAACAAACAAATCACTGGGAGTGAAAGAGGGAATGTACCTTTATATTAGAGAGTAGGAAGAATGCAGAAGAATGTGAGAAAATTTCTAAAGATTCAAGTACAGGTGAATATAATCTCTGGAATAAAAGGGGGGGCCTTATAGAAAGAAAATCTTAATAGAAGTTGCTGATGGAAAGACTGGAAGATTCCAGATAATGGAATTACAAAGAGCTAGAGTGTATACTTTGCATATTCTGGGGTTTATTCATGCCACCTTATAGTTCAGCATATCCCTGGGAGTGACTTCAAAATAAAACAAAAAGATTATAGAGAGTCTTATTCTTCTTGAAACTATGGATAACTATCGTAACCCAGGTCTTCATACTACCATATTATTTTTCATGCTACCACATGTTCAATTATTGAATGATGACTGCCTTTCCAATTTTGACATGGCCTAGAATAAAACATAAAAATACAATAAGTTGAATAGCACAAAACACAGAAGGAAATAGTCTGGCTATTAGTACTGGTCTAGTTGTTGCTTTAAACATAATATTTGCTTCTGATTTGGCAACCAGGGCAAAAACTATTTCATGGATTTTATAATGCCAGTATAAAATGCATATAAAAACCTTAGAAAGACATTTTTGATGGTAAATTCTATTAGATTAGAGTTTATATAAGGGATCAAGAATGGCAAAAGAGTCTGGTTTAGTCATTCATTTGAGGAATATTTACTATTCCTTAGGCTATTCTTGTTTTAGATTGAAGACAAAAAGATATGGCACTTGCTCTCTCTCAGAAAGATCAATGATATGTTTTGGCAACCAAAAGATAAAGAAAGGCTGCTTATTATAAACAAGTTTATTTTCCTGACTGGTTTTTAAATAAAATTAAAAATTATAAATAAAAAAAAACTAATAAATTGAGAATCTTGAGGATAGTGAAAATTCACTCTTAAAGAATGAAAAAAGACTCATAAGGGAATACTTAGCTCTGGATAACTTACCTCTATCTAAAACAATTCTAAGATAACAGTCTTCACAGAGAAATATCTAGAGGAATGTATAAATTGTCATTATTATGTGCTAAGAACTTTGAAATTTGTCAAGAAAAAGGCACTATAAGTGTTTGAGCATATCATTCCCCAGCTAAGAAATATAATACAATTTTTTATTTATTCATAGCACTTACTTTTATCAATATAATTTATTATTATCCAAATTATTATTATTTGTGACTTCTAGAAAGATATTTTTTCAAAATGAAAATCATTTATTACTTTGAAAAGTGAAATTTCCATGGGTCAACAGTCTGACATTTATTGTGGAATCAGATGATTATCTCAAGAGCTTCTGGGATGTCTCCTAGATAAATTTATCAGTGATTTAGTCATCACCAACTCTTTTGCTTATCTTTATTTCAAAAATATTTCAGAAAACTTACTTTGAGGTTTTATTTATGTCACTTTTCATCAGTAAACTCATATGGTAGTTACTTTTGCTTCTTGGAAGATAAAATGGTTTTAATTTAGCAAAGTAAGTGGAAGTATCCAGATATGCACTGGGAATAAAATAAATCAGTTAAGTTTATATAACCTTTTGTAATATTAGTTATCCAAAAATGTTAATAGGAATATAGTCAATGTCTTTTTAAAATGTTGCCTTACATAATATAGAAAGGACACTATTCTTCTGTTTAAGGTGTTATGATGGTGAAATATTTTGTTTAATATTATTATATTAAAATAAAATAAACTCCATAATTTAGCTTCATTTCCACATATTTTATCCTTCCCTCTTCCATGAGCCATTCCAGATATCATGTTGCTTTTTTCTAACTCCTCTATTCTTTCTACCAATTTCTCAATATTACATTATTTTTTAGTTACTCCCATCCTTTGTACACAATTTTGAGAAAAGATGGTCAGGAAGTTTGAAGAATTCCCTTACATTTGTATATTTTTTGACTTTCTTACCATTGGACTGTAACTATGGGTTTCTGAAAAAAATATCATTGAGAAATATCCCTTCTATGTGTTATATAGAGTAATGCAATATTTATATCTCATAACAGAATATTAAAACTTTTTATCAGGTTCAAGGAGTGATGATCAGCTATCTCCATAGATAGTATTTTATTTTCTTATTTATTTATGCTTTGGAAGTAGGTGACTGATTCCAGAGAACAATGAAATGCCACCCCCTAAAAATAGACATTTCTATTGTTTGAGAATTTGTCTTCTCTTATTTATTTACTCGTTATTTATATAATTATAGAATTGTATATATTTATTTTATGATATAGTCTATAATACAATAATTCATTTATCATGTTTCTCTAAATGTTTTAGCTTTGCCCATTAGGTCTCTTTCAGATTCCTATTCCCCTTTACAAGCTCTGTTTATCTTTTTTTATTGTTGTTGTTAGATTACACTCTGCTTATACCCAAAACAAAGGCATGTCCCAACTTTCTCTTTCCTTTTCATTCATCTCTTTGACATGTAAAAATTCACCTTGATTAGATTAACTTTTGCCTCTTACTCAACCCTCTCCTGCCTGATTGGGGTTTGAACTGGTAAATAAAGAGAGTTCAGTTTTGTGTCTAAAGACCTCTAGATGAGAAGCTGTCCAACTTCACGATTCTCTCCCTCATGACTGTCTTTTTAAAATAATAATTTTAATTATTAAATTATTAAAATTAAATAATTTGCCCACGACCTTGCTCCAGACCTGCTTCCTCTTTTCCCTCAGGATTGGGGCATGATAATTCATTTACACTTTTACTTTTTGAGCATGTTCTCTTGTTTCTTTCTTGCTCATGTCGCATATTACCTACCCCAGTCAAAAGAATTTTCCTTAGAGGTGATTGGTGTATTGAGATGGAAATGAGTATTCTCAGAATTTTGTATGTAATTACTTTGTCATTGAGTTTTTAAAGATTCTAATCACTATGTCCTTTACTCCACACTGAATAGGAAACTTGATGAAGGAAGGTGTGGAAAGAAGGCTACAATAACCATATTTTATAATGTCAAGTGTTTTGTGTCTTTAGTGCTACACGCAAACAGAATTTCTGTAGTTACAGAGATTCTTAGTAAGCATATGTGGGTATCTGTATTAGTCTCTGTTTTACATATGTATGTCTATACTTTATAAGCTTTGAAAAGTTAGTGTTAGGTGATCCATTTTGAGTCGAATCTTAAAAATCTTGATTTTTAATCTCAATTTTTATGCTTTTCCATTATTCTATCTAAATAATATGAGACTAACCCCTATAAACTTCTTTTTTTTAAGCTTCTTCAAGGAAAAATATGAAAATGGAGAACAAGAGAAATGAGATTCTATTTCTCTTTCTCCCTTTCCAATCCCTGCACTAGGCCCATACTAAATTAAATTTATCCCTCCAAGATTATCGTTACTTAACGCTGGTCATCCAATCATCCAAACTTGTTCCTTTTTAAGCCAGAGGCCACACAGAGCCCAAATGCAGTTTACCTTTAGGTGTCTCTCCCTCTTTGGTAAAACTTTTAAAATAACTCATGCATATTGCATTGATCTTGTGCAGTGTGGTCCCTCTGAGTTGACACTCTTTCCTACTGGGAAACATGGTATATGAGCGATTAAAGTTGTTCCCTTTTTATCAGAAATATATGATTTGTGGAGTCAGAGGAAAAGCTAGACTTATGAAGGACCTTCTGTACTTTGATTTGTTAAATATCAAGGTGTGTATGCTTTACTGATGAGCCTCTTCCATATCCTACACTCGGTGCACAAGACATATACTTTTATTTGAGAGTTCAATCGACAGGATTAGGAGTCATTGTGTAGGTTTATTATTGTAGTTGACTTCTATCAAAATTACACTGAATTTAACCAAGAATATACTTTAGAATTTCTAATAACATCTATTTAGGATAATCTTTGGTAGAGTTTTAAGGATCATGAATTTGACCATAACACTATCAGGTTATTTTAGATTGGGATTCTTTTGGGGGAAATGTAAACATGATGTCCTGGGAAATTCAGTAAGATTTTATTGAAGTCAGTTCTGACTCAAATGTTATGGCCTTTAATTTTTATATAGTTACACCCCCACAATTTACATGAATGTTTTTGTTGTATTTTGTTTCTGATTACACTGCCTGCGTGAGCTAAGATGGAATTATTTTTATACATTTTTCCAACTTTGTTGGCAAAGTCCTTTTCTGCAAATTTAAACAGATGGAAAATTGAGTATACTTCTAGTCATTTGGAGGACAGATTTTTTGTTTGTTTGTGACAGGGGTTTCTTTTTCTATTATCTTACAATAAGGACATGCAAACCTATACTTTGATTTTGAATTTCATTTTATTTATGATATGGACATTTTTATTTTAGCTATCAGGGGATTTTACTTCCTAGGTAAGTTATTTTGAGTCTTCTGTGTTGTCATTGACTTTTTCTAGGCTTTTTTCCATTTATTTCTAGAAATCTGGGTTCAAAAATTCCTAGAAACTCACTGGTTTTATTTGAAGTAAATTAAAGATAAGTTAATATAGACAAAGGTGCAGCATTACTCATTACACATTACTATATGGCTTTAGGTTACAAAATGGCTTCTAACAGAGTTTGTCTTATGTGAAAATGCACTCATGCTTAGATGCTAATCAGTAAAACTTAAATTGTTATTAATTATTGGGAAATAACTAACTTTAAGGAACTCCTAAATTAAAATGTTATGAACCCCATATATTTTTAACTTCTAATATCTTGATTTTTGATTAATTGCAGAAAGTTACTTCAGAGAATATCAGTAACTTCTAACTAAAATGTCTTTGAGTATAACTGTCTAAAGTTCACTCTCCCCTAATTGAGCACAGTTTAGAGAATTCTTTTGTAATTTTATAAATTTTGAATTTGCATCTTACAATCGGAAGCTCTCAATTCCCATGGTACTGTTGTATGGTCTTAGAAACAAATCCTCTCAGAATTAACTTCCTTATAGTTTGGATTTTGAGGGTGGGGTGGGGAAAGAAATTACACCTGTGGTTTTGTGCCCAACTTTCAACTCCTGTCTGGCTTGTAGGAACATATGGAGTACCAGGGATCATACCCGGGTTGACAGATGTAAGGTAAATGCTCCTTTTACGACAAAACACAAAATTATTACAAAATACCCCATTGTACTATCCCTTTGTCCCTTTGGGTGTATTATATTTGTACATTTTCTTTTACCAAATCTTTTACCAAAGTTTTAGCCCATAGTTTTAGTCAATAAGTAAGTTATGAAAAAGAACTACCTGGATGCATTCTCTTCTCAAATTTTTACTTCCTGAAACAATAACCTTTACCTCCTTTAGCTAATAATTTTACTTTACTTACATTTCAAATGGCATGCTTTTATTTATACTTCACAATATTTTACTTTTAAGTTGTTTTTCAATGATAAAAAAGGTTCATTGATCACATTTTCTTCTATTAACTATCCTTTTCTAGTCCTCAACTCCTCAGAGTTAGGTTGTAAATAAGTAGCTCACAAATCAGTATTTACAACATTATGACTATGTAAATGCTATTTATAACTAAGCCTTATAGTAAAATAATAACTTCCCTTTAGAAAAGTCTTTTTTTAATCTTCAATTAAACCCCCCTTGTTCCCATGTGACTTTTTACCATTAAAAAAATAAACTGAAAATGCTTCACAAATGAAGTCTTCTTTCAAGAATTTTAGGTATAGCAGAAATTAAGTTATTTATTTATTGTCACATCTGGTGGTCCTCCAGGCTTATTCCTTGCTTTATACTCAGGAATCTGGCAGGTTCAAGAAAATATGAGGTGTCTAAATCAAATCCTGGTTGGCTATGTACTAGACAAATACCCTTCCCACTGTACTATCACTCTGGTGAAAAAATTCTATTTTTCAGTAGAGGTTTCTTCCATACCTTTCATTTTCCTTTCTTATGACCATCTGTTTGTTCTCTGCCTGCTATATTGTTGTTTTCTTAGGATCTCTCTCCATCATCACTATTATTTCTTCCTCTGCAGTTTTCTTAATACTTGATTTCATATTTTTCTTTTTATTGGTAGAACTAGTTTCCAGTAAGAAGTCGTGAGAAGCTACAAGGGAGAAAACTTGTTTTGGAGAACTATACCTTTTAGAATATCATAATTTTGTCTTTATACTTTATTTACAACTGCACTAATATATGATTCTGAGATAGAATCATTCTAATCTGGTTTCAAAACTATTCTTTTGCCTCTAGGTTTTATTACTACTGTTGATATGTCTAAAGTTAAGTAGTATTTTCTTTGGTAGTTAGAAACATGCTTGAAATTTTCTAGTATCTTAGTTCTGCCAAATTTTGTTGTATTATTTATTTGATTCATACTCTTTCTTCATAGTCTCTGACTTTAAAAAAAGGAAACTCAATCATTTGCCTTTTAAAGAAAACAAATAATAAAACACCTATTGGATTATTTTTTTTCCTCTGGCTATGCAAATCCCAAGGAAAATAAATGGTTTATGAAGAAGGGCTTTGAGTGCTATTTTTGTACTTTTCTTTTGGGGTGTTGTAGAATATATTACAAGGAGAGAAAGTTGTCAGCTTCATCTCCATTTGGGGTTTATTGCTGAGCATGTATACCAATAGGGAACTTTACTAATGTTAGATTAGGTAAATTGTCATGGAGTTTAAACTTTTTTGGCATTTTCTGTGGTAAATTAGTTAAATAAAATAGTCAAGTTGAACTGAAGCTTAATTGGAAGAGATTGGTTTGTGGCTATAATGAGAGAAGAATATTAATTTTTCTTGTTTCTATTTTCTTAATTTAATGCTTAAGATGCTCAATGTTATTGACTTCCTGTCTCACACACATATATATTTCAAAGCAATCTCATGCAACCAACATCCAAGTAAAATAAAAAATAAAATCAGGGGCCGGGAAGGTGGCGCTAGAGGTAAGGTGTCTGTCTTGCAAGCGCTAGCCAAGGAAAGATCGCGACCGCGGTTCAATCCCCAGGCGTCCCATATGGTCCCCCCAAGTCAGGGACAATTTCTGAGCGCTTAGCCAGGAGTAGCCCCTGAGCATCAAATGGGTGTGGCCCAAAAAAGCAAAAAAATAAAAATAAAAAATAAAATCAACATCCACACATATTTATAGAATCTACAGCACACTGTCATCATTGACACTTACACTAGAGTCTATTGCCATTTATCTTTTATTAATTCATTCAATGGGGCTAATCTATTGAGAAAAAGTAATTATATTATGTCCCATGAATTTCTCTGCAGCTTGTTCAGTATATTACACTTATCTGTTCTTAGACATTAGCAGCCCATGATACTAAAACTTCATTCCTTGTCTCTGAAATACTGATTAAAGGGCCTAAAAAGTGGCCAGTCTGTGTGTCAACCATATTTCCCAAGAGCAGATTGAGAACATAATCTGGTAACCAATCATAAATAAAACAATGCTTTCTTGATTAACAATTATTGATAAGTAATCTTAATACAGTGGTGTGAATAGATTTGTTGGTGCCATTGTCATATTTTTTAAGATTTCTTTCTCCTGAATTATATACAAACTTTCACAGATTTCTCGTTTGTGACTTCAGTCAACACTCATGAGACTAAACAGTTCTTGACTAATCAAGTCAAAATTTCCTTTGTAAAATTAAATAACAATCAAAAATGATCCAGACAGTTGGAATCATTGGGTGAAATGAAAAGACCAAGAGATTGGGGATATGGGAAATGGTGGGAGTAGGGAAGAAAACTGTCAGTGACAGCGGCAGATGCTGAATGCTTGCATTCGAGGGCTTGTTCTGTGGCCAAGAGAACTCAAAGTATATAGAACTCTAACCATCAAGAAGGCCAAACAACAGAGGTGCCCCACTATTCATAAATAGACCAGATTCAAAGTTCTCTGGCTCATAATTGGCTTTCTCTTCTAATTCAATATCCAAATGGCTGAAGAAAAATTTAAAAAAATTGAATTTTGAAAAATTAAGGAAGCAGGGCTGGAGTAGTAGCACAGCAGTAGGGTAATTTTCTTGCACGTGGCTGATCCAGGATGGATGAGGGTTTGATCCCTGGTATCCCACTTGGTCTCCTGAGCCAGGAGCAACTTCTGAGCTCAGCTGGATGTGGCCTAGAAAAAAAAAAAAAAACAAACTAAAAGTAAAATAAAAAAAGAGAAAAAAAATTAAGCAAGCAAAACTGTTGTTTAGAAAAATATGGACCGAGAGGAAGGCTGCAGCTGGACCCAGAAGATCTCACATGCCAGGATTACTGCTCCTCTTCTACTGGCATTCTGGAGAGACAGCTTGCCAAAGGCCTTCAGGACTGACCAGTTAGTCCAGGAGACCGAGAGCCCCCCACGCCAGATTGGCTTTCAAGGCCAGGTCTGGCATCTGAGCTCTGGGGGGATGGGGAGGAGGCAAACTCCTCCCCCATGCTTTTTTATACTGGAGAGGGAGGCTGCAGCTGGACCCAGAAGATCCCACATGCCAGAATTCCTGCTCCTCTCCTACGGGTAAGGCTGGGAATCTGGGCAGACAACTGACCAATGGCATCCTGGGCTGACCACTTTGTCCAGGAGACCGAGATCCTCCCATGCCAGACTGGTCTTCAGGGCCAAGTCTGGCAACTGGACTCTGGTGGAAGGGGGGAGGAGGGAAACTCCTCCCATATTCATACTGGACCCCCTGCAGCGGTGTCTTTTCTTACTAATACTCATTTTCATAACTGCACAAATATACTCTTTAAGCATTATCTAAAAATGTTCTTTATTTTAGATGGTTTCTAGGAAAGGAAACGGAATGCCAAAGATTTGGATGATAACACTCAAATAGATCTTTAAAGTCAGTCTTTATGCGAATGTGACTTTTTGTACTGACTCCAACCGAAATCACAAACAATTCATATATATAATTGTTTGTGATTTCGGCTTGGAGTCAGTATATATATATATATATATATATATATATCAGGATTGGGAGATGAGGGGATAGAAGAGACACAGGGTAAGGGAGAGGCAATACATGACAGGGGTTACATACTATATATATATGTCATGTATTGCCTCTCCCCTACTCCTGTGTCTCTTCTATCCCCTCATCTCCCAATCCTGATCCATTATCTTCCCCTAATTTAACTCTCTTTACCCTCAGTACCTAACTCGGTAGGCACCAAGATTGACCTCCTACCCCAGCAAACCACCTTCCAGCTCCTCAGTGAAAGACACCCTCTGGGTCCCTGTTCTCATGCCTCGGCAAAGAACTACAACCAGCACGCCTGCTGACCCATGCTTGATGGCCCCTCTCACCCCAAAGGCTTGTGAATCAAAAAGTACCTTGGCTTTTACTCCCCACAAGAATATATCAAAAGACCTAATTGGGAGTCTTATATTATGGAAGCTCAATACCTGTATAACAATACATCTTAAGATGTGTATTTCTAAAATATACAGGTAGCCTCCTCCACCACTTGTTTTATTCGAATACCTTTTCTTTTTAACTCAGTTTTATTTATTTGTTCTATTTTAATATATACATTTTTTTCTCTATCCTTACCATTTTTGGTGCTGCTTGGTACAAAAAGCCTTGACTGGGATAAAAGCTCAGAACAAAACCAGACGACAGAGACTGTGTGTGCAGCCTGTCATCCTTACCCAGAATAGAACCAGCAACACAGTATGACACCACATGTTTTTGTATGGGCACAGTAAAAAAAAGGGGGGGGACCATAAACATAAACAGAAACAAGATCTTATCTTCTAGGGATAAGAACTCACTTTTTATAGCAGAAGGGTGCCTCCCATCCTGAACATGTGTCATGTGGATACAATGCAGTCCCCAGGAGATTGGACAGTGTTAGATCCCTGATGTAAAAATGATACAGCTCTGGGCAACACCACCAGAAACTAATTCCATTGGGAGGTTTATAACATTGCTCTGGCACCAACTTGTGCCAGTTTTGATATGACAACGAGGAAGGAAAACTTGACCTAAGACCAGGCTGTCCTATCACATCGCCTAACACTAAATGAAAATCAGAAGAGATATTGTCCTTTGAACTGTGAAAAATAAGAGCACCAACAACAGAAAACTGACTTTGACAACTGTGACTGAACAGAACCTACCTTGGGACTAATAAGGAAAACCCTACCCTAGGCTGTAGCCCAGGACACATTAAAAACAACAACAACAACAACAACAAGATGTCTTATTGCAGAGGTCCAAATTGGACAAGAGACTGAGCAGAACCTTTGGATCCATAATATCTTAGGCTTCGGCTTAGGGACTGAACGAAAACAGGGAGCAAGTGTTACAGAAAACTGAACACAACAACAGCGATGGATAGGAACCTCTAGATTCTAGAACCTAGAGACTCTATCCTAGACCCTGACCTATAACCTGTGCAAATACCAAGATCGCTAGCTACAGTGGCTTGATTTTCTCACACACAACCAAAAGGAAACTTTCCTGGCATCACAAAAAAGCCTTTGGGATGGGGTAATGAGTATATATGAAGCCAGGGATTGATCCCATGATGGTATGCTTCAAGGATGGAGAAACCCTGAATTTCTTAGGCCATGGGAATTCCCTTTCTTCCCCAATACTTACTGTGCCTATAAAAAAAAAAGTGGGGGGAATGCCAAACCCTGCCACTCCAGCACCCATACTTTTTCTTGTTTTGTTTTGATCTTTCAGTTTTTGACTTTATTTTTCTTCTCTTTTTTCTTCCACTTTTCTCTTTCTCTTTTTATTCTTGTGGTTATTATTTAGAGATTTATTTTTATTTTTATTTGCCGGATCCAATTTTTTCTTTTTTCTTTCATTTTTCTTTTCTTTTTTTCTCTCTCTGTCTTCTTTCTTTTTTTGGTAGTTGTCACCAATTGTTTTCTCCCTTTTTCTTATCCTTTTTATCTCCAATGACAGTGGAATGGATGCTCCATCTACAACAAGCTATAAAGTGGACGCCATTTGCACTAGCATTCTGGGGGATAAAGGAGGGAGATATGGGATGCATACTGGGAAGAGGGGTGGAGGGAGGACAGCACTGGTGGTGGGAATGCCCCTCGTTCATTGTCACTATGTACCATAAATGATGCAGTGAAAGATTTGTAATACACTTTGTTCACAATAAAAATTTAAAAAAATAAATAAATGAAAGAAAAATATGGACCATAATGTAATACTGTTCTTTACTTCTAATGCTTTCTTTATCAAACAAATTTCTGGTATTTCATTTGAACCACATTAAAATGGCCTTTTTTATAAGAAAACAAATATTTCCCAAAAGTAGCTTCTAAAAGTAATTACATTTTCATGTGAACTGTTCTTTTGGGGAAAGTTTATAACATTATGTTCCAAACTTTAGTTCAAAGGAAATGGAGATAATGGAGCTGGAAATTTTTATCTACTCCAGTGCCAGCTCCTGTAAGAGGATATGCCATGGGTGCCTGGCAGAGTTAGAGTAATGAAACTGCTTTCAGCCTTTGAAATCATTCCATAATCTCTTTCAAGTTTCTTTATACTTGATTCATAGTGGCCACAATTGTTCTAGTGTTTCTATAAAGAGAACACTAATCAGTAAAGTTTAATAGAGAATGCTTCATCTGACCAGGACTCTTTTTTAATGTTTTTTCATTGCACTCTCACACAAACAGGAGGTTGGTACTGTCGTTCTCACCATATCGCAGGTGAGAATGTTTGTCCATATTTTCAAGCCTTGTTATCTGCTAAAGCTGAACTCAACCTCCATTTCTACATTTTTCCCCAAAAAGGCTAAGAAATAGATATGTCCAAAGTTTTGCTAGTATAGGAATTAATGTGACTCTTATATCAAATTCTCATTCTTGGAATAAGATAAAGGGATTTAAATAGAGGGATAGCAAATGGAGCAATAAAGGAGCTAATGTCCACCAAGTGTTTTCTAATATGCAAGAATTTTCTAAGGGCTTTTCATGAATAAACTTACTTAATATGTACAGGAACCTAGCTTCAGATCCCAGCTTTGTGACCTAGAGCTAACTTCTTTGGGTCTCAGCTTCCTGAGTGCCAAAATAAGAATAGGACCAGAGAAAAAATTTATGGATTGCATGCTTTGTACAATCTACATTATGGCAGGATCTGTCATCACTGCCAGAAGCAAAGCCTGAGTACTTAGCGAGGAGTAGTCTCTGAACACTTCAGGGTGTTGCCTCCCCCAAAATAACAACAAAGACTAAGAATAACACTACTCACCTCATAGATGATTAACTATTTTGTTTTATGTTTACACATGTGCTTGCATTTAAGCTCATGTATTGGGCATTAAGCTGATAAAGCTAAAAAGATGGACATGTGAAAGCTGGAATTTAAAGACCTTGTAGGACATGGCTTTGACTATATGGAAGATGGTTTCTTCAGTTCCAATCTTGTTGGGATGAACCAGTGCTGAAACTTGTCAAATGCTTTTTCTCCATCTATTGATTTTTATTTTTTCTTTTATTATGATTTTGTATTTACTTGCTTATGTTAAACCATCCAGGCATTTCTAAAATTAATCTTATTTGCTTGTAATGTATAACATTTTTGATGAGTTGTTGGATTTTATTTGTTTGTATTTTGTTGAGAATCTTTGTATCTATGTACATCAAGAATATTATTCCTTATATCTCTCTTGTAGTATCTCTGTCTGCTTTTGATATCAGTATGTTGTTTGCTTCATAGAAAGTGTTTGGAGGGTGTTTCTGTTTATTTAATTCCCTGGAAGAGCGTGAAAAAGAGTTCGAAAGAATTCATTAGTAAATACATCTGGATCTGGGATTTTGTTTTTGGGAAGTATTTTGATTACTATTTTAATGTCCTCAGTAGATTGATCTGTTCATGCATTCCAGATATCGTGGTCAACCTTTGGAGGTTATAGCAGTCAAATGATTTATCTATTTCTCTCAGGTTCTCTCATTTTGTGGCATAAAGATTCTCAAAGTTCTCTGATTAACCTTCGTTTTGCTAAAGTATCTGTTTTGAAACATGCCTTTTCATTTCTGATTTAGTTTATTAAGATTGACCATCTCTCTTTGTGAGTCTTTATTATTTTTCAGTCTTGATTTTTTGTATAATTTTTAAAATAGTTAAGCACCTTTATTATAAATATGATTGTAGTTATAAATATGATTGGGTTTCAGTCATAAAAAGAACATCCCCCTTCACCATTGCAACATTCCCATCACCAATGTCCCCAATCTCCTCCTTCTCCTGCTTGTATTTGAGACAGGCATTGTCACTATAGTTGTCAGTGTAGTTATTTTTTTAACTGTACTCACCACTCTTTATAGCGAGCTTCATATCATGAGCCACTCTTTTCAGCCCTCATCTCTATTGTCTCTGAGTGTTATTACAATAATGTCTTTTATTTTTCTTAAAATTCATAGATAAGTGAGACTATTCTGTGTCTATCTCTCTCTGACTTATTTTACTCATAATAATTTCTTCTTTTTATAATTTATACTTTTTATTGTATTTTTCTCCTAATTTAGTGTTTTTATTCCAGTCCCATAGTTTATTTATTTTTTAATATTTTTTATTTAAACACATTGGTTACAAACATGATTGTGGTTGGGTATCAGTCATATAAGATAAAAGCCCCCTCACCAGTGCAAAATTCCCACCACCAATGTCCCAAATATCCCTCCTCCCCTCCCTGCCCCCACCTGTACTCTAGACAGGTTTTCTATTTCTATTTTCTATTTCTATTTCCCTCATTTATTTGTATTGTTAGGATAGTTCTCAATGTAGTTATTTCTCTAACTAAACTCATCACTTTATGTGGTGAGGCTCATGAGGTCGGCTGTAATGTCCAGGCCTCCACTCTTTTGTCTCTGAAAATTGTTAAGAAATGTCTTTCATTTTTCTTAAAACCCATAGATGAGTGTGACCATTCTGCGTCTTTCTCTCTCTCTCTCTCTCTCTCTCTCTCTCTCTCTCTCTCTCTCTCTGACTTATTTCACTCAGCATAATAGATTCCATGCACATGCATGTATAGGAAAATTTCATGACTTCATTTCTCCTGACAGCTGCATAATATTCCATTGTGTATATGTACCACGGTTTCTTTAGCCATTCATCTGTTGAAGGACATCTTGATTGTTTCCAGAGTCTTGCTATGGTGAATAGTGCTGCAATGAATATAGGTGTAAGGAATGGATTTTTGTATTGTATTTTTGTGTTCCTAGGGTATATCCCTAGGAGTGGTATAGCTGGATTGTATAGGAGCTCAATTTCCAGTTCTTGGAGGAATCTCCATATTGATCCCCAGAAAGGTTGAATTAGACGGCATTCCCACCAGCAATGGATAAGAGTTCCTATCTCACATCACCCCACCAACAATGCTTGTTCTCATTGTGATGAGTGCCAATCTCTGTGGTGTAAAGTGGTACCTGATAGTTGTTTTGATTTACATCTCCCTGATGATTAGTGAGTGATGTGGAGCATTTTTTCATGTGCTTTATAGCCATTTGTATTTCTTATTTATCAAAGTGTCTGTCCATTTCTTCTCCCCATGTTTTGATGGGATTAGATGTTTTTTTCTTGTAAAGTTCTGTCAGTGCCTTGTATATTGTGGATATCAGCCCCTTATCTGATGGGTATTGGGTGAATAGTTTCTTCCAATTCAGTGGGTGGTTCTTGTATCCTGGGCACTATTTCCTTCGAGGTGCAGAAGCTTCTCAGCTTAATATATTCGCATTTGTTGATCTCTGCATTCACTTGTTTAAAGAGTGCAGTTTCCTCCTTGAAGTTGCCTTTAGTCTCAATGTCATAAAGAGTTTTACCTACGTGTTGTTCTATATACTTTATGGTATATGTTCTATATACTTTATGGTATATGTTCTATATACATTATGGTATAATCCATTTGGATTTGAATTTTGTACATGAAATTAGCTGGGGATCTAAGTTTGCTTTTTTGCAAGTTGCTAGCCAGTTGTGCCAACATCACTTGTTGAAGAGGCTTTCTTTGCTCCATTTAGGATTTCTTTCTCCTTTATCAAAGATTAGGTGATTGTATGTTTGGGGAACATTCTCTGAGTACTCAAGCCTATTCCACTAATCTGAGGGTCTGTCTTTATTGCAACACCATGCTGTTTTGATAACTATTGCTTTGTAGTACAGTTTAAAGTTGGGGAAAGTAATGCCTCCCATATTATTTTCCCCAACGATTGCTTTAGCTATTTAAGGGTGTTTATTGTTCCAAATGAATTTCAAAAGTGCCTGATCTACTTCTTTGAAGAATGTCATGGGTATCTTTAGAGGGATCTCATTAAATCTGTACAATGCTTTGGGGACTATTGCCATTGTGATGATGTTAATCCTGCCAATCCATGAGCAGGGTATGTGTTTCCATTTCCGTGTGTCCTCTCTTATTTCTTGGAGCAGTGTTTTTTAGTTTTCTTTGTATAGGTCCTTCACATCTTTAGTCAAGTTGACTCCTAAATATTTGAGTTTGTGTGGCACTAATGTGAATGGGGTTATTTTCTTATTGACCATTTCTTCCCTATTATTATTGGTTTATAAAAAAGGCCACTGATTTTTGTGTGATAATTTTGGAGGCTGCCACCTTGCTGTATATTTTTTTAGAAGCTTTCTGATAAAGTCTTTAGGGTTTTTTAAGTAGAGTATCATGGCATCTGCAAACAGTGAGAGCTTGACTTCTTACTTTTCTATCTGGATTCCCTTGACATCTTTTTCTTGCCCAGCTTTCTTTTTATAATATACTTTTTATTGAATCATAGTGGCTTACATATCATTCACAGTAATATTTCAGGTACATATTAAAATTGAATCAGGGGGAATCCCCACCACCGAATTGTCCTTCCCCACCTCCACTCCCATCCTTCCCTCCCATATCCTCCACTCTCACCCCAGGGCTGCTAGAATGAGTGGTCCCCTCTGTGTCTAGTTTATTACTTAGTGGTCTTATAACTGTTTGGTCTTGGTACCTCCATTACTGCCCCCTCTATTTGGGAGGCGGGACTAGATAGTTCAAGTTATGTGGTTTTGTTTGAAAAAGAGAAAAGTAATGAAATGGGGTAAATATCTGAACACTGAACAGTGTGGCAGATGCATGGTCTGAGCTGGAGGAGAAAGACCCTCATCCTCCATCCCACCATCACTCAAGCCCCCATCCAGGGATGATTTTCAACAATAGGCTGGAAGAAAATCTTTACCTATCCTTGCATCAGCTTCAAAGATGGGGCCTGGCACCCAGAACCCTACACAGTTCAAAATTCAAAAAAAGAAAACCATTCTGAACCTCACTTTGATGATAAACGCAGAAATCAGTTACAAAATAAAACACCCATATCCCTAGATTGTTTATTATGTAAATAAACCCATTCCAAGGGTCCAGACAGTTGAGAAGAGCACTGTTGGTAATTTGGATGTTGGAAATACAAAAATATATACCTTCTTTTCAGTATAAACCTGGAAAGATAGAATTTTTGAAGCCTGTCCAAGAAAAATTCAATTCTTTTTGAGTTGCTGCATTCAATAGCTGCCTCAGCCTATTTAAGGCAGGGTCTCTCTTCAAAGTTAGAAAAGATTAGTTATCTCAGAATTTGAGACAACAAGAGAAGGGGCATACCCCAATTCAAGTCTCCCAGGAATTTCTGGAAGTCATTAAGAGTTCTGAGGTTCTGGAGGGTGGCAGAGCGGTGGGGCTTTCTGCCTTTAATGTGGCTGACCTAGGATGGACGTGGTTCAATTCCCCTGCATCCTATATGGTTCCCTGAGCAGGAGCTATTTCTGAGTGCATAGCCAGGAGTAACCTCTGAGTGTCATAGGGTGTGGTCCAAAAAAGGAAAAAAAAGAGTTCTGAGGTTTTTTTTTTTCTGGTTTATAGAGATCTTTTGAGAGTGTACAGAAGTTCCATCTAATATGAAGCCCAAATATTGGTATGGTGGCAAAGTCTGGATTTTTTGCATAGCTATTTTTAACTCTGAAGCCTGTAAACAGTCAGTAACAGATGAATACAAATTTTGCAAGACTTTCTGATTAGGCAGAACTAAAAGTATGTCATCTGTATAATGACTGATTAGTGCCTGAGGGAACTTTTTAAGAGCAGGTCTCAAGATCTTATCCACAAAAAATTTACACATTGTTGGAGAATTGCTTATCCTCCGAGGGAGCACCTTTCATTGGTAATGACAAGCTAGAGCATGATTATTGTATGAAGGAATGGAAAATGCAAAGTGCTTCCTATCATTCGGGTATACTGGAATAGGGTAAAAGCAATCTTTTAAGTTTATATTATCAAGGGCCAATCCTTTGGAATGACTACTGGTGATGGTAAGCCAGTCTGCAGTTTACCCATGGGGATCATGGATAAATTCACTGCTCTAAGGTCCATTAAATGTTGCCATTTCCTTAATTTATTTCTGGATTATAAAGATAGGCGAATTCCACTGAGAAAAGGGGGTTTCAATATTCCCAATTTTAACTGTTCACTAATTCCTTCAGTACCTCTAATTTGTTAGCTATTATGGGCCACTGACCCTTCCATATTGGGTCATTAGATGTCCATTTTATCTTTTTTGGTGTTGTTTCTTTAATGGCAGTGGCCCCTAGTAAAATTTTTGAGTCTTTAAATTAGAGGATAAATTGGGATTTGTTTGAGCCAGGGAAATATGAAAATCTGCATGCCAGTGCTTATGCAAATAGTGGTCCTGCAGGGTCAGAAAAATCAGGCCCACATGTGGTCTAACTATAGCTTGCTGATTCTCTGGGCCTTTGTAAACTGTGAATTTTGTACTTTGTTGAGAGGAATTTAAAATTCCGCCTACTCCCTCCAAAGAATACAGGATTTCTTGAAGAGGCCAATTTTGAGGCCAATCTCTTAGAGATTATGGTAATTTCCACCTCTGTATTGACCATTTTAAGAATTTTTTGCCCCTGAACTTCAAGAGTTAGCATTGGGTATTCAATCTGTTATTTTAATGGTTAGAGTTATTAATAAACTAGTGGAAGCTTTAGGATCAGTACTGCCAAAAGCACAATTTATTTTCTGTCTGGTCCTGCATAACATCTGGTAAAAGTAGTAACTGAGTTATTCCCTGACCCTTTTTAAAAGCCTAGGTCACCGGTACTGTCATAACCGCAATAGTCTCTCCAATTGAGTCTGAATCTAGTATTCCTATATGAATGATAATGCCTTGAATGATGAGGCTGCTGTATCCTAAAATTAACCTGACTATTCCTAGAAGCATTTGTTCCATTATTCCTGTTTACAATTTTTAAGTACATTGGCCCAGAGTTATGGTGATGTCTTTGGGACAAATTGTGTCCAATGCACCACTACCGGAGACCACAGGGCTGAGATCTTTTATGTTATAGAGTTTCCTAAACATTATCATTGATGGGAGGAATCCCTAATTTTAAGGGGCCGGAGACTGGCCCATTTCCAATTTCTCTGCACAGGAGGATTAGGCCCAAGGTAACAGAATTTAAAAGGAATCTGCAATTTCTTCTGGTATATTCTCCCAGCTTCCCACAATGGAAACAACTTTAATTCCAAGGGTCTGTGTTTTGACCCCTCCCTTGTAATTAGCAAAATTGTTTACAGATGAAAAACAATCCCTGGCTCAGTGAAAACCACTGCCACACTTGGGGCAAAGTCCACATTTCCTCACTGTAGCTCACTTCCTCAGGCCATGCTTTGTCGCCTCAAATGCTTTACAGAGGTTGTGGGGTTGGGGGCTGGAGGGCAACTGACAAATTTTGACAAGCCTTAAGAAAGTCATTAATGTCCTCTGTATCCCTGATGGGTCCCAATAGTGCCCAGCAGGTTTCATTTGCATTCTCATAAGCCAAAGTCTTTTTAAGAAATTTTCTAATAGCGAGGTCTTGCACTTGTATTTTAAGAGCATTTTGGAGCCATCCTATAAATTCCTTATATGGCTTAGAATTACCTTGGGTTATTTTGATAAAATTTCCTGCATATTCTTCAATGGCATCTATGCATTGCCAAGCTCTTAATGCAATATCCTTTATAATATTCAGCACAGCACTGGATAATGCAGCCTGTTTTGTACAGTAGAGATTACATTTCACCCACTAACATCTCATAAGATAGTCACTCCAGATACCCCTTTTTTAGTATTATCTAGACTATAATGTTTGACTTTAACCCCTTCTGCATAAAACATTTCCCATTGAACATGCTGAAATGTTGTTAAACATAGAAAAATGTCTGAAAATCAGAGAATTCAAGCCATTTTTTGACACCAAAAACTGAAGAAGCTCAGCACAATATGCGTGATATGGGGCCATACTCTGAACATGCTTTTATTAAGTAGGTTATGCTATTCATATCAAGGGGTTCATAGAATGAGTCATTTTCTGTTGCATTAAATAATTAACGATGGGGCTGGATGGTGGAGGATGCCATCCAGCCCACGTGGCTCTGCAACCTCCATGCAGGCCGGCGAGTTCCAGGCCCAGGTGAAATCACTCACTCACAGGCAGCATCAGGAAGAATCATCTTTATTCATGCCCTTGCCACCACAGGTGTGTGGCCTATGTCAACCTTTTAAGCACAGCCTATATTTTGATAGCCCTGTATCTTATCTCCTGGTTAGCCATCTTCCCTTTGGGCTCCATGCGGCCCCAAAGATCCAAAAGCCAGGAAGCCAAGCCGGGCCAAGAGAGAAACGGCAAAAGGGCCCAATCCCCTGGCTCAGAGGTTTTATCTATCCTTTTCCAGACCCCTCCCAGAAATGGGAGGTCTTGCAGGTAGTTACACCTATTATCGGTTCCCAAAACTCCTCCCAGATATGGGTGGGTCTTGGGGTACACCACATTTCCCCCTTTTTTAAATAATTTTCATGCGCCAACGTAATAAAGTGAAATTAATATACCAGCCCTTTTCAAAAACATATCATTTGCACAAATATACTTTACACCTGTAACCTAAAATTCTATTAATGCTTTTTTACCAAGCACTATTTTGGAACTTCATGTTCCTATATTTTTAAACTATATTGGGGGAACTTCACTGTTCCTATATTTTTCTATACACAAGTACTTTAGCATACATGCATAACATACATTTTAAAAACAGGCTAAAGTACATTAAAAAACACCAGTAAAACAATTTTGCAATTGAAAATATTAACTTTGAAAGACAAACCAAACACACTTTAAATCATAAAGAAAATGACTAAGACAAAGATGCAGGTGGTTAGAAATTAGATGTTTAAATGAGCTAACCAGAATTACTTACCCTTTTATTTTTATTTTTTAACTACTAACTACGTAAAAATTATGCCATCACCAACTATGAGTAAAATATTACTACCCACTAATTTTCTACACCTAAAACTTAGTTCAGATGATTAATTTGTCCCACGCTGATCTCACCACGTGGCTTCTTTAAACTTTTAAAGTTCAGATGTTGTTTTGTCCCACGCTGATCTTACCACGTGGCTTTCTTCCGTAGTTCCAGGCTCCGCTGCCGGTTTGTGATCTGGAGCGAGGATTCCAGGTTTTTCGCTTTTCCGGGCAAAGCTGAGCCCAGCCAAGCCGATCCCAGCCGAGATTCCAGCCGAGCCGAGCTGCTTGGAGCTTGCCGCTTGGAGCTTTTTGCCGCAGGGGCTTCACCGCTGCCTTTTTTCCCCTCTGGGAGCACTTTGGATGTTCAGAGTTCCAAGTGATTTAAACTAAAAGTTCAGTTCGAAATTTCCAAAGTCGAAATCCAAATTCAAGCCAAAGGTCATTTTTAGAAAATCAGTCCACTTTAAATACAGTCTTTTTTCTCCTCCGTTTCCAATTTAGACTTTTAATAAGTTTTTGAAGAGGCCGAGGTTTTTGGTTTTTGTAACAAAGTTTTAGTTCTGGGCCTTGGCCAGAGGTGGTGCAAGCTTTCACCTCTCTTGTTTTAATGGCCTTTGAACCCCCAGATGGGGTGTCGGCCATTTTGAAAAATGGTTGCACGTGGCCCAGGGTTTTGGGCTCAGTGCACCCGACAAGAGCCAAAATTAAACTGAAAAGCAGAAATATTACCATTGTTGCTGGTTTCTTGGGTCCAGGATTCAGGTCAAAGTTCGGAGCGCCAGATGTTGCGTTAAATAATTAACGATGGGGCTGGATGGTGGATGATGCCATCCAGCCCACATGGCTCTGCAACCTTCATGCAGCCGGCGAGTTCCAGGCCCAGGTGAAATCACTCACTCACAGGCAGCCATCAGGAAGAATCATCTTTATTCATGCCCTTGCCACCACAGGTGTGTGGCCTATGTCAACCTTTTAAGCATTCAGCTATATTTTGCTAGCCCTGCATCTTATCTCCTGTTAGCCATCTTCCCTTTGGGCTCCATGCGGCCCAAAGATCCAAAAGCCAGGAAGCCAAGCCGGGCCAAGAGAGAAAAGGCAAAAGGCCCGAATCCCCTGGCTCAGAGGTTTATCTATCCTTTTCCAGACCCCTCCAGAAATGGGAGGTCTCTGCAGGTAGTTACACCTATTATCCCGGTTCCAAGACCCCTCCCAGATATGGGTGGGTCTTAGGGTCTTTGCACCCAAACTTCAGGGTTTTAGCTAGGTACACCAACATTTCCTCCTCTTTCTTAATATTTTTATGCACCAACGTAATAGAGTGAAAAATTAATATACCAGCCCTTTTCAAAAACATATCATTTGCAAAATATACTTTACACCTGTAACCTAAAATTCTATTAATGCTTTTTTACCCAGCACTATTTCGGAACTTTCATGTTCCTATATTTTTAAACTATATTGGGGGAACTTCACTGTTCCTATATTTTTCCTATACACAAGTACTTCAGCATACATGCAAAACATACATTTTAAAAACAGGTAAGTACATTAAAATACACAGTAAAACATTTTGCAATTGAAAATATTAACTCTGAAAGACAAACAAAACACATTTAAATTATAAAGAAATGACTTAAGACAAAGATGCAGGTGGTTAGAAATTAGATGTTAAATGGGCTAATTTGGATCTTTGGGCCGCATGGAGCCCAAAAGGGAAGATGGCTAACAGGGAGATAAGATACAGGGCTAGCAAATATAGCTGTGCTTAAAAAGGTTGACATAGGCCACACACCTGTGGTGGCAAGGGCATGAATAAAGATGATTCTTCCATGATGGCTGACCTGTGAGTGAGTGATTTCACCTGGGCCTGGAACCTCGCCGGCTGCATGAGGTTGCAGAGCCACGTGGGCTGGATGGCATCCTCCACCATCAGCCCCATCGTTTAATTATTTAATGCCACATCTTGGCGCCACCGAACAGGGACTTGAACCCTGGACTCTTGGCCCGGTTGGCTTCCTGGCTTTTGGATCTTTGGGCCGCAAGGAGCCCAAAGGGAAGATGGCTAACAGGAGATAAGATGCAGGGCTAGCAAAATATAGCTGAATGCTTTAAAAGGTTGACATAGGCCACACACCTGTGGTGCAAGGGCATGAATAAGATGATTCTTCCTGATGGTGCCTGTGAGTGAGTGATTTCACCTGGGCCTGGAACTCGCCGGCTGCATGGAGGTTGCAGAGCCCACGTGGCGCTGGATGGCATCCTCCCACCATCCAGCCCCATCGTTAATTATTTAATGCAACATCTGGCGCATCGAACAGGGACTTGAACCCTGGACTCTTGGCCCGGCTGGCTTCTGGCTTTTGGATCTTTGGGCCGCATGGAACCAAAGGGAAGATGGCTAACAGGAGATAAGATGCAGGGCTAGCAAAATATAGCTGAATGCTTAAAAGGTTGACATAGGCCACACACCTGTGGTGGCAAAGGGCATGAATAAAGATGATTCTTCTGATGGCTGCCTGTGAGTGAGTGATTTCACCTGGGCCTGGAACTCGCCGGCTGCATGAAGGTTGCAGAGCCATGTGGGCTGGATGGCATCATCCACCATCCAGCCCCATCGTTAATTATTTAACACAACAATTTTCCCCAAGTAAGGGAACTGAGTTCAGGTTAACAATATTACTCAGGTGAGGACTCTGTGGTATGGAGGGTTTGGATGGTAATTCATCCTCTGACTCAGCTCCAGAATGAACAGTAATTATTTTGTCATCATTAATAGAATAGGGTTGACCTGTGAACTTAGTAATAATGGTGGTTGTGGACTAGTAGTAGAAATAGAAAGAGAATTTTTTTTTCTAAACCTTGGGCTTATTTGTACAAAATAAATACTTTTTTTTTCTGTAATGGGAAGTGTTCAAAATTCTTATTCTTTTTTTCTATTAATGACCAGCCAACCCATATACCCCCAAAAACAATGTTCACAAATATTGAAAATCCAAAAACAATCATGAACATATACAGGACGAAAAAGGTAGTAATGTAATTATATAATTGCATTGGCAATTCGGACCACTGGCAACTTAAAGCCAAAGCTCTCAACCAAACAAAACCAATCTGTTTACAAAAGGGTGGCACTTATCCAAGAAACTAACCACATCATCCATCCAAAAAGAACTAAGGGGATTTTCCAAAGAAATATTTCAGTCTTTAGATGAAGACTGACTGGGTGCCAGATGAAGAGGTACAGATTGATTGTTCCACTGTCCCCAAGGAAGGAAAGGAAATCCCATACCTTTGATCTGGGGGAGACTGGAGGTGTTGGTCTGGTTGTAGTCTTCTGCAATAAATAATCCACACAGATATAAAGTTATGGCAGGCAAGAAAAATCACACCAGAAACTGTTCACCCACAAGCCAGTCGCTTCACCATGTGGAATCACAAGCCCAAATGAAAAGCTTTTCGGCCTCTTTTCATTCAGCTCCAACACCAACCCCTCCAGGTTGGAGGGGAAAAGCAGGAAGAAAGGCAATGGGAACACAGATACAGAGGGAAACTTTTTTTTTAATATAATTTTTATTTTGATCATAGTGGCTTACATATTGTTGACAATATTATTTTAGGTACATATTTACATAAAGTCAGGGGGGATTGCCATCACCAATTTGTCCTCCCTTCACCTCTGTTTTTGTCCTATCTCCCATATCTTCCTCCCTCACCCCCGGGGCTGCTAGAATATGTGGTCCCCTCTGTACCTAGCTTACTACTTAGTAGTCGTGGTCTTGGTGCCTCCCTTATTTCTCCCTCTAACTGAAGGCAGGACTAGATAGTTCAAGTTATGTAGTTTTGTTTGAAGAAGAGAAAAGTAATAAACTGGGGTAAAAGTCTAATATGCTGAAAATGGGTGGAATCCTTCTAGAGGCTCTCATCATTGGTTTGAGAGATGAAGGAAAAAAATAAGGTGAAACACCCCAACAGTACTAAAAGAAGTGTCAAATATCCAGTGAGCACTCCAACAATAACGATAAGCAAGGGACAAAGATGGATAAGCACCACAAAAAAAGCCATGGTTGCAAAAGTGGAACTGAGAGGACAATTTATAGCTTTGCAAGCACACATCAAGAAGGCAGAAGGAGGATACATGAATAGCTTAATGACGCAGTTTATAGAATTATAAAATGATCAACAAAAGAAACGAAAAATAGGGAGACAGAAGGAAATAACAAAGCTGAGAGCAGAAATCAATGGAATAAAAATCAAAAAAACAATCCGAAAGATCAACGAAAGCAGAAGTTGGTTCATTGAAAAAATAAACAAGATTGATAGACCATTGGCAAAACTCACAAAGCAAAAGAGAGAGAAACTTGATAACGCAAATTAGAAATGAAAAGAGGGAGATCACTACAGATACTGCAGAAATTCAAAGGGTATTCAGAGAATACTTTGAGAAATTCTACGCCACTAAATATGAGAACCTGGACGAAATGGATAAATTTTTGAACTCGTATAACCTTCCATGGTTGAATAAAGAAGATGTAGCATATTTAAACACCCCCATCACTATTGAGGAAATTAAAACCGTAATCAAAAATTTGCCCAAAAACAAAAGCCCAGGCCCTGATGGATTCATGAATGAATTCTTTCAAATCTTTCAAGAGGAACTACTACCAATCCTGGCCAGGCTCTTTTATGAAACTGAAAAAAACAGGAACACTTCCAAATAGCTTTTATGAAGCCAACATCACTTTAATACCAAAACCAGATAGAGATGCTGCCAAAAAAGAAAATTACAGACCAATATCCTTGATGAACACAGATGCAAAGATCCTCAACAAAATCCTGGTGCACAGGATCCAGTGTCTCATCAAGAAAATCATTCACTTTGATTAAGTAGGTTTCATCCCAGGAATGCAAGGCTGGTTTAACATCCGTAAATCTATCAACATAATACACAACATAAACAACAAGAAAAATAAAAATCACATGGTCATATTAATAGACACAGAGAAAGCATTTGATAAGGTTCAACACTCATTCTTGATGAAAACTCTCAGCTAGATAGGAATAAAAGGAACTTTTCTCAATATAGTTAAAGCCATCTACCACAAGTCAGTGGCAAATATTATCCACAATGGAGAAAAACTAAAAGCCTTCCCTCTAAATTCTGGTACAAGACAAGGCTGTCCACTCTCACCATTCCTCTTCAACATAGTACTGGAAGTACTTGCTATAGCGATTAGGCAAGAAAAAGATATCTAGGGAATCCAGATAGAAAAGGAGAAGTCAAGCTCTCACTGTTTGCAAATGACATGATACTCTACTTAGAAAACCCCAAAGACTCTACTAAAAAGCTTCTAGAAATAATAGATTCATATAGCAAAGTGGCAGGCTACAAAATTAACACACAAAAATCAATGGCCTTTTTATATACTAATAATGATAGGGAAAAATGGACATTAAGAGAACAATCCCATTCACATTAGTGCCACACAAACTCAAATATCTTGGAGTCAACCTGACTAAAGATGGGAAGGATCTATACAAAGAAAACTATAAAACACTGCTCCATGAAATAAGAGAGGACATGCGGAAATGGAAACACATACCCCGCTCATGGATTGGCAGGATCAACATCATTAAAATGGCAATACTTCCAAAAGCATTGTACAGATTTAATGCGATTCCTCTAAAGATACCATGACATTCTTCAAAGAAGTGGATCAAACACTTCTGAAATTCATTTGGAACAATAAACAACCTCGAATAGCTAAAGCACTCCTTGGGAAAAGGAATATGGGAGGCATTACTTTTCCCCAATTTTAAGCTGTATTACAAAGCAATAGTTATAAAAACAGCATGGTATTGGAATAAAGACAAACACTTGAGTACTCAGAGAATGTTCCTCAGACATATAACCACCTAGTTTTTGATAAAGGAGCAAGAAATCCGAAATGGAGCAAGGAAAACCTATTCAACAAGTGGTGTTGGCACAACTGGTTAGCCACTTGCAAAAAAGCAAACTCAGATCCCCAGCTAACACTATGTACAAAGGTAAAATCCAAATGGATTAAAGACCTTGATATCAGATCTGAAACTATAAGGTAAATAGAACAACATATAGGTGAAACACTCCAGGACATTGAGACTAAAGGCATCTTTAAGGAGGAGAGACAGCACTCTCCAAACAAGTGGAAGCACTCCTAGGAATATACCCGAAGAAAAGAAAAATACAATTCAAAAATCCCTTCCTTATACCTATCTTCATTGCAGTGCTATTTACAATAGTCAGACTCTAAAAACAACCAAGATGCCCTTCAACAGATGAGTGGCTAAAGAAACTGTGGTACATATACACAATGGAATACTATGCAGCCGTCAGGTTAGATGAAGTCATGAAATTTTCCTATACATGGATGTACATGGAATCTATTATGCTGAGTGAAGTAAGCCAGAGGAAGAGAATAAGATGCAGAATGGTTTCACTCATCTATGGGCTTTAAGGAAAATGAAAGACATTTTTAACAGTATCTCAGAGACAAGAGACATGAGGGCTGGTAGGTGCAGCACATGACATGAAGCTCATCACATAGAGTGATGAGTGCAGTTGGAGAGATGACTACACTGAAAACTATCATAACAATGTGAATGAATAAGGGAAGGAGAAAGCCTGTCTCGAGTATAGGTGGGGGGGGGGCTGGGGAGGAGGGAGATCTGGGAAATTGGTGGTGGGAATGTTGCACTGGTGAAGGGGGGTGTTCTTTACATGACTGTAATCATACAACTATAATCATATTTGTAATCACGGTGTTTAAATAAAGATAGCTATAAAAAGAAAATAACTACATTGACAACTATTGTAATATATGAAAAAGTTTCCGTAAGATTATTCTTGGAATTGTTGTATATAAAAGTATTTCTTTAGGATTGTTCTGTGACTATTGCCCCACCTAGCCCTTCCAGGTGGGGCGCTGTGGAGTTGGCAATAAATAGCTTGATGAACAGGGGAGAGGGGTCCTTTTGCGAAAGCTGCAGGCTGCAGGAGGATTCTCTCGCTCTCTTTGCCCAATCTTTTACACCCTATCCTTCTTGTCTGTGTGGATCATTATTTGCTGCGGATAAATATTACCAAGGTCTCCCCCCGAAGGGGACAAGGGGATGGGAAGTAATTTCTCATTCTGGGGACTGTTCTTGGATGCACAAATACCCAACAAAGGATTTAACAGCGAAGATAACTTACAAACTATTAAAAAATGTGAATGAATGAGAAAAGTTTAAAGCCTCTCTGGAGTACAGGCAGGGATTGGGTAGGGAGGAGGGAAATTTCAGACATTGGTGATGAGAATTTTGCTGGTAAAGGAGGCTATTCTTTACATGACTGAAACCCAAATACAATCATATTATAATCAAGGTGTTTAAACAGAGATATTAAGAAAAACATTGAATTAAAATATTAAATATTATTTGTGTAATATATTCATATGAAAAAGAAAAAAATATATATCTAATCTCAATTATTTTTGAATAAAATTTTAAGGCATTTTTTTCAGTAAGATTGTCCTTGCTTAACAGAATTAACTCAATAACTTGTCCATTTATATGTTAGTGCTGTGAGATAAATCGCATGAATTAAACTTAATGGAGAATTTAAAGGAACCAACTTATAAAGCTACATAATAATAGTGGTTTTCAGACTTAACTGTGTATAGCAGTGCTGGTGCCTAGAAAGTGCTTCAGTACTACAAGGAGCTTGCAGGACTTAATACCAGTTCTGTGCATACATTAAATAGATCCTGATAGCCCCATGATTTAGTGAATTCATTAATTCTTGATGAGGGAATTCACTCATTCACTCAGTCCTTATAATGAATGCAATTAGAATCTACTGAATTTAGACCCAGATATAATTATTTTTAAATGCAAAATGAGTCAGTGTTTTATAAAGTTTAGTGGGTGTTTGGGGGGTTTGCCCATAATTGTTCCAGTAATAACTACTGACATAATCATAATGTTTTGTACCAGCTAACTGATGCAATACAATGAACACATCAATAATAATATATGTATAAGTATATTTCTCTGCATTTTATTTTTATTTTTACATCAAATTAAGAAGGTAAAGCAGATTAAACCAATATTTTTTAATATTAAGTTGCATAGCCTCTTAACTTCTATCATTTTGTTATTTCAATCATTACTGGGGGTCTAAAGACCAAACAGTAAAACCATGAGAAACATACAGGAAAATAAAAGAACTATTATTATTAATAATTATAATTATAATTCTTATCTGATTTTCAAAGAGTAAATGTGATTACATTGTTCCTTGTTTAAAATCCCTCAATCAACTCCTTATGCCTAAAGAGAAAGAAAAAAAACTAAATTCTTTTGTGTGGCATAAGACATCCTTTATGTGACCCAAGCTTTGGCACTTTACCTTTCTTCAACCATATTTCATGAAGAATCTCTTACTCTCTTTCACTCTCATGTAAAATGTTTTTTTCATGCTCCAAACATTCTTTTTGTGCTTTTGCACCTAGTTAATTCCTTTTTCTGAAATGTCTATCTTGCCTCTATCCTTCCTTCCAACTATGCTGACCAGTTTATCTTTAACAACTGTGATTGAGTTCAAAAGGCCAACCAACCCCTCAGAGAACTTCTTTACTCCCTGCTTCTAGAGTTGCCCTATAAAACCATGGCTATTCAAAGGACAGCAACTATTTGTTAATCACACTACCAGGGGCCTCAAACTTGTGGCCCGTGGGCCGTTTGTGGCCCTCTGTACAACATTTTGTGGCCCTGCCCTAAAGGAATCTTTTTTTGTTTTGTTTTGTTTTAGTTGTTTGGGTCACACCCCCCAATGTTCAAGGCTTACTACTAACTTTGCACTCAAGGATCACCCCGACTTTGCCTCCTGCGGCCCCCAGGTAAATTGAGTTTGAGATGCCTGGTAGCCTGAAATAAGGCTACAGTTGTTATTTAGTCAAGTGAGTGAGCTTTTGTCAGTCTGAAACCATGTTTTAAAATATGCAAGTCATACAAAATAAAATGCATAATAATTTCTGATAGTGGGCATCAAAGATCACTGTTACATATCTATCAGTTGGACTCATGATGTTACTACTAAATTAGATATTTATTGCTTCCCAAGCTGAGTCCTGGCTTGATAAGAGTTTTATTCACACATGTCACACAAAGAAATAGGAAAACCCACAAAAGCTGGCATCCTCAATGGCCAACAATCCTTTGGCCTGTTATTACAGTTATATGAGATGAAGGTCCAAATAAGGTCTTATTCACAAAGATTCCAATTGTCCTTTCCCATTAATACTCAAAATTAGCCAGATAAATTTTGTGCAACATATGTGCATTGTGTACGTGCATAGAATATGTATGAGTTTCTGTTTACTTGTGCAATAGACACGTGCCCACAATCAAAGGATTATTCCAAGTATAACTATGGGGACCAATACAATGGAAAGATTTTTCTTGCAGGCAGCCAACCCAGTTTTGATCCCCTGAACCTCAAGTCTGCCAGGAGTGATCACTAAGCAAAGAGCGCTGGGGAGAAAATCCTAAGTACTGTTGGGTGGGTGTTCCCGCCCTCCCTTTATAACAGAAAGAAAGAAAGGAAGGAAGGAAGGAAGGAAGGAAGGAAGGAAGGAAGGAAGGAAGGAAGGAAGGAAGGAAGGAAGGAAGGAAGGAAGGAAGGAAGGAAGGAAGGAAGGAAGGAAGGAAGGAAGGAAGGAAGGAAGGAAGGAAGGAAGGAAGGAAGGAAGGAAAGAAAGTAGAAGATAGAAAGAAAGAAAGAAAGAAAGAAAGAGAAAGAAAGAAAGAAAGAAGAGATAGAGAGAAAGAAAGAAAGAAAGAAAGAAAGAAAGAAAAAGAAGGAAGGAAGGAAGGAAGGAAGGAAGGAAGGAAGGAAGGAAGGAAGGAAGGAAGGAAAGAAGGAAGGAAGGAAGAAAAATAAAAATTAAAAATTCTGCACTACTACATTCCTAAATACTACCCTGTATCAGAAGCTAGGCAGAATTCCTCTGCACAAATGTTCTCATTATATCCTGTTGCTGTGTGCTCTGGACATGACTGAACATCTGCTGAGGCTTATTATTGAAGAGAAACATGCTTCAATCCCTGCAAAGAAGTTGATCTGTGAGAGGAAAGTTGCCAGGCAAGGATTAACAGGAAATATGTGTTCAAGAATCTGTGAGTGACAGGATGAACTTCAGAACAGGCTTGGGGACCATATAGGATGCCAGGGATGGAACCTGGGCCAGCCAAGTGTAAGACAAATGCCCTACCAGCGGTGCTAAGGCTCAGGCTCCCTAGATTTAGCTTTTTGAACATTTTATTTAAAAAAGACCCCATGCAGTTACCATAATTTCTCCTCTTGAACCTTTGCTGTAGGCGGCTTCTGTCCTACAGCATCAGTGGGATTCCAATGAATCCACTTCAGGGAGAGTGCTTTGCATGGGCGGTGAAATATAAAATATGAAATAATGAAGCCACACACAGAATATGTGGGGTCAGCACATCTTCTGGCAGGAGTGCAACAAGTTTAATCTTTAAGCAGGGGGCTTTATAAGGGGAAAAAATCAGTTATAGGTATAGAGAAGAATGTTTACAATCACAAAGCAAAGTTTAACAATAAGCAATACTTAAGCTATGGGTGTGAGCCCTAAGAATTGAGTTACAAAGAAGAAGGTTACAACTGAAGGCAGCTCTTTGAAAGGTTACTTCAAATGCAAAATCAGGGATTATTAGGAAGTAAAAAAAAAAAAATATAGGAACATGGTCTTCACTGAGCTGGGTTCTATTGTTTTAGAGGTCAAGTAAAGGAAGGAGCCAAATCTAAGGTGTGGTTCCCTTCTTTCTTTGAGAAGAGTCAATAGCCCAGGATCTGTATTCTGACTACGCCCTTGATTAACAGAAACTGAAGCTGCAAGGACTGAAAAAGAGAAAAAGTATTGTCTTTGCTTTTAGGTTCTAAATATTATCCAGAAAAGAAGTTCTCTTAGTAATCTTTGGTGCTGGAATTTCTGAGCCAAATTATTTGAGAGGCCATAATTTTGCCTGAGATTTTACAAAGGAGAGATAGCCAAATAATGACAGAAAATGTAATACCAAGCATGGATTTTGCTCTTCGGGAATTCCTCAACTATCCACACAAGGGGAAAAGGCATCCACAATAGGCCTTTTGAGGAACTTCGTGGGGGGTTATTTCAGTTCTCACCACCAGAAAAATCTGGGGATACATCTGGTGGGCTGAGCTCACTTAAAAGTTCATGCATGCCATGGCAAACCTCAACAATAATATACACATTTCTTTTTTTGGTTTTTGGGCCACACCCAGTTATGCTCAGGGGTTACTCCTGGCTTTGCGCTCAGAAATTGCTCCTGGTTGGGGGTCCATATGGGATGCTGGAGATCGAACTGTGGTCCGTCCTAGGTCAGCCATGTGCAAGGCAATTGCCCTACCACTACACCACCACTCCAGCCCCATTCATATACACTTTTTTTTGGACCACACCTAGTGTTGCTCAGAAGTTACTCCTGGCTGTCTGCTCAGAAATAGCTCCTGGCAGGCACGGGGGACCATATGGGACACCGGGATTTGAACCAACCACCTTAGGTCCTGGATCAGCTGCTTGCAAGGCAAACACCGCTGTGCTATCTTTCCGGGCCAAACACTTTTAAAACTAGTATTATCATAAACTTTTTATTGTAACTTAAATAAAAACCCATTTTTCAGAAGCCAAGCTTTATAGAAAGGATAAAGCAAAACTGACCATTGCTATCTCTAGAAGGTAAAAATTGCTTCTTTTAAAAAATGGAAAATCAAAAGGTTTCTATGTCAAGAAATAAACCATGAATGTGGCATCCATATCTACTTTGACAATCACCCGTCAACTTTGTTTCTTATATATGCTTCATAGCTTTCCATCTTTTAACTCTGTCCTCCTCTTTATTTACTACATAAAATGTGCACAAAGCTATTATCTGAGAAAAACTATTTTAGAAAATCACATATACGATGGTGATTATGTTGAGTGATCATAATAAAGTAGAGCAAAGTCATGTAAAATAAAATAAAAAATGGGTACATTTCTGCACATTCAGAAAAATGCTGGCCCAAACAATAAATTTTATTGATATGTGCATCAGGCCTGGGAGTACCAGTGACATAACCAAAGAGATGTCAGAACTGAGGGTTTGTACCTTATTTAGTCCCTATTCCCAGTCATGTGCCATCTAAGGCTAAAAACAGGGAGATAAGGACAAGAGGACTTACTAGGAGTTCAGATCTGGAACAGCCTGCATTTCTGTACCGGATAGGCAGAGAACTCAACACTTGAACTCAAGGGTTGAACTTACAAGTTGGGATACAGAGGCTACAGTTTATTTTACTATTCTACAGTTATCTCAGTATATGACTAGTCTTGACCATCTCTCATAAGTTTGTCTTGTTTCAATAATAACTTAAATTCAATGCTTTATCCAATATTAAATATATTTATAATATGTGTTTTTTTCATGGAGGCAAAGGTGATGTCTACAGAAACACCAATTTCTTTTTTGGGGGGAGGGGCTTAGGGGGCCCACCCATTGTTGCTCAGGTGTTACTCCTGGCTGAGCACTCAGAAATTGCCCCTGGCTTGAGGGGACTATATGGGACGCCAGGGGGGATCTAATCGTGGTCCTTCCTTGGCTAGCGCTTGCAAGGCTGACACCTTACCTCTAGCGCCACCTCTAATTTTTTTTTTTTTTTTTGGTTTTTGGGCCACACCTGGTAATGCTGAGGGGTTACTCCTGGCTGTCTGCTCAGAAGTTGCTCCTGGCTTGGGGGACCATATGGGACACCGGGGGATCAAACCACAGTCCGTCCAAGGCTAGCGCAGGCAAGGCAGGCACCTTACCTTTAGTGCCACCGCCCGGCCCCCCCCTTTTTTTTGGGGGGGGGCCACACCCGGCAGTGCTAAGGGGTGACTCCTGGCTGTCTGCTCAGAAATAGCTCCTGGCAGGCACGGGGGACCATATGGGACACGGGATTCGAACCAACCACCTTTGGTCCTGGATTGGTTGCTTGCAAGGCAAACCACCTCTAATTTCTTAAAGCTACATACTTAAAGAAATCTTCTGGGATGATCCCTGAGGACACATGTGTATCCACACTCCACTCATCTCTGAATGCACTTATGCATTGTTTGATGTAACTACAATTTTTAAATTCTTCTGGGTTCTATGTGCTTCCTTCTTGTAGGTAGAAGCACACAAGCTGAAATGATCAAATGAAAAAACAATACTTTTCCTCAGCTGTCCCCTGGGCCAACTTTTGTGGGTTGTGAATGCCCTCTCAAGAGACTCTGGCTGGGTTTTGGTAAGGTTCTCTGAAGAAACTGGGAGTGAGCCCCTTCATCACCCGCCACCCAATCCCCTTGGCATATTGAATGCCTTGAACTTTCTGGCCATGCATTACTTATTTGTAAAATAAGAGCACCAGAATAGGCTCCCATTTATATAAAATCTCACTTGAGTTTAGATTAAAATAATGGACACCAAAACAAGCAAACAGATGAACAATACACACCAAATGCTTGATATTTCCCCAAAGGCATTATTAACACTGGCTTTGAAGGTGCAAAAACTTTTAATTTTAACTTTAATTTTTATTTTTAATGATATCGCAGCGCCCTCCAGTGGTAAGTCACGACGCAGTTGCTAGATGCTAAAACGAAGAAATCTAGACAAAGAATCAGAGAGATCACATGTATTGCATGTAAACCAATTTTTCCAGAGTACTGTCCAACTAATCAGAGTAGATGCTAAGTATACAAAAGAGGTCATAAGTGCCATGAACCTGGGAACCCAAGCCCTTGATTAATCCTAGTGTTGAGTGCTTTTCGGTTACTAGCCGGAATTACTCAGCATGCTGACATTCTTTCTTCCTAGTTTGTGGAACTCAGAACTCAGAACAGCACCTGAGGACATGCTGATAGGTCTTTTTTTTTTTTTTTTTTTTTTTTTTTTTTTTTTTTTTTTTTGCATGTACTATGCAGACTCCATCCGCAGTACTCCATATATACCCTAGAGTTTTGCCAGGAGTAATTTCTGAATGCAGAGCCAAGAATAAGCCCTTGAGCACAGCAGGGTCGCTCATCCCCCATGCCATCCTCCAGGCCGGCTTGTTTGTTTGTTTTTTAAATCAGTCCTCTCACACCTGGGTTGCCTACCTCTAGAGCCAGGTACACATCTTTTGTTTTTGTTTTTTGGGGCCACACGTGGTGACTCTCAGGGGTTACTCCTGGCTATGCGCTCAGAAATCTCTCCTGGCTTGGGGGAACCATATAGGACACCAGGGGATCGAACCGAGGTTTGTCCTGAGTCAGCAGCGTGCCAGACAAACGCCCTATAGCTGCGCCATCGCTCAGGCCTCAGGTACACATTTTTTATGCCAGGGACAGCTCTCTACTCCCCTCTCCTACTCCCTGGAAATTACCATTTATTCTACTTGGCTTTGTAAGAGAGAAGACGTTTCCTTTTCTATAAGTCTCCTAGATTGTATATCTTGAGGCCTGTAATCAAACTTGACCAAGACAGATTAAATAACATTTATTTGTGGGAAACAACTAATCGTATTAACATATGCATCAATAATGCATATGTTATGCATAATCAGAAATGCATAGAATATACAAAATATGTATGTATACCATTTCCTTATTTATATATAATAAAATAATATGATATAATATAATCATATAATAAACCAGTGTTCATTTCCCACCACCATTTCCCCAGTTATACTCCTGTTGTCATTCTACTTCTATTCTCCCACTCCCATCCTACATCTATGACAGGCATTTTTTTTACTTTCTGTCTTGTATTTGTTTCCTTTTATTCTTCCAAATTATAATTCAGAATTGAAGGAACTATATACAAATTCATAGATAAACAATAGCTAAGGAAAAGAAGAGAACTATAATGTATCTATCTATCTATAAATATATATATCAGGAATTGAAGTGATGGCATAATGGGTAAGATGCTTTTCTTGAATGTTGCTGGCCCAGGATTTAATCTCCTGATAGGCAACAAATACCCAAGACCATCATTGACTGATCTTTGTGTGCAAGCTCAGGAGTAATATATATGTCATATATAACATATAACATATATGATGTATATATATATTACTGGTACCCTGATATCAGGATACTAGAGAGATATCAGAACTGTGTTTCTCTACCCTAATATTTGTTCTAAGACTTGTACCATATCAGGTTAAACAAAATGAAGGCTCTTTGTAGTGTCTGGACAGGGAAGGCAAGTTTTAAGAGTGCTGAAGTTATGCTATTTGGGCAAGATTGCAGATTCTATCTTTAATAGACCTTGAGTTTCTATATGCCTTGACCTGTGTACAATAGTTGCATCATCATCCAGTGGGGATAGAATCATCATCCTTGCCTCCTTGAGTCAAGGCTACTACATAAGTCAATACATATGAAATATTTAGAACAGGGCCTTGCACACAGTAAGAGCACAGTAATAAAGAACTGTTTGGAGCCAGGACAAGCCATCTTTTTGTTATGTTTTGTGTTCCTATGATATATCCCTAGGAGTAGTATAGTTGGATCTTATGAGAGCTCAATTTCAGTTTTTTGAGGAAACTCCATATTGCTTTCCATAAAGGCTGAACTAGACAACATTCACACCAGCAGAGAATGAGAGTTTTTTTCTCCCCACTCTCCCACCAGCACTGATTGTTCTTATTCTTTGTGATGTGTGCCAGTCTCTGTGGTATGAGATGGTACCTCATTGTTGCTTTGATTTGTATCTCCCTGACAAGTAGTGATGTGGAGCATTTTATGTGACCTTTGACCAGATATGATGACAGCATCTCTTACCTATTTACTTTGAGGTGCAGAAGCTTCTCAGCTTAATATAGTCCCATCTGTTAATCTTCACTTCCACTTGTTTGGACAGTGGTGCTTCCTTCTTGAAGATACCTTTAGTCTCAATGTCATGGAGTGTTTAACTTATGTGTTCTTCTATACACCTTATGGTTGATGGTCTGATATCAAGGACTTTAACCCATTTGCGTTTGACCTTTGTGCATGGTGTTAGATAGAGGTCGAAGCTCGCCTTTTGCATGTGGTTGACCAGTTGCCCCAACACCACTTGTTGAAGAAGCTTTCCTTGTTCCATTTTGCATTTCTTGCACCTTTAGCAAAAATTGATTGTATGTCGGGGAACATTCTCTGAATACTCATATCTATTTCACTGATCTGAGAGTCTGTCTTTATTCCAACACTATGCTGTTTTAATGGCCATTGCTTTGTAGTCCAATTTAAAGTTGGAGAAAGTGATGCTTACTATTTTCTCTTTTCTAAGGTTTGCTTAAGCTATTAATGGGCATTTATTGTCCCAAATGAATTACAGGTTGTTTGATCCACTTCTTTGAAGAATGTCATAGGTAGCCTTAGAGGGATTGTAAACAATATGTATGCTTTGGGTAGTATTGCCATTTTAATGATGTTAATCTTCCCGTCCATGAACAGGGTGTGTGTCTTCATATCCTTGTGTTCTCTTGTATATCTTGAAGCAGGGTTTTGTTGTTGTCTTTGTATAGGTCCTTCACCTCTTTAGTTAAGTTGATTCCAAGGTATTTGAGTTTGTGTGGCACTAATGTGAATGGGATTGTATTTTATAATGTCCATTTTTTCTCTATCATTATTGTTGTATAAAATATACATTGATTTTTGTTTGTTAATTTTGTAACCTGCCACTTTGCTATATGAATCTACACTTTCTAGAAGCTTTTTGGTAGAGTCTTTAGGGTTTTCTAAATATAATATCATGTCATCTGTAAACAGTGAGAGCTTTACTTTTTCCTCTCCTATTTGGATGTCTTTGATATAGGTTTCTTGTCTAACTACTATGGCAAGAGCTTCCAGGCCTATGTTGAATAGGAGTGATGAGAGGAGTCAGCCTTGTATTGTACCAGATTTTAGAGGAAATGCTTTTAGTTTATCTCCATTGAGAATAATATTTTCTATTGGCTTGGGTAAATGGCCTTAACTATACTGAGAAAAGTTCTTCCATTCCCATCTTGTTGAGAGGTTGTTGTTTTTTTTTTTTATCATGAATGGGTGTTGAACTTTATTGAATGCTTTCTCCGTATCTATTAATATGATCATATGACTTTTTCCTTTCATTGATAGGTTGTATTATGTTGATTAATTTACATATGTTTTACCATCCTTGCTTTCCTGGAATTAAACCTACTTGGTCATGGTGTATGACTTTCTTGATGAGGCGTTAAATCCTAATTGCTATGATTTTCTTGAGGATCTTTGCAGCTCTATTTATTAGGGATATTGGTGTGTAGTTTTGAGGGTGGAGATTTGCAGTATTTCTGTCTGGTTTTGGTATCAGGGTGATGTTAGCTTCATAAAAACTATTTGGGAGTGTTTGTGTTTCTTCAATTTTCTGAAAGCGACTGAAAAGAATTGGTAGTAGATCCTCTTGAAAGGTTTGAAAGAATTTGTTAGTGAATCCCTCTGGGCCTGGGCTTTTTTGGGGGGGAAGACTTTTGATCACCACTTTATTTTTCTCAATAGTGATATGACTGTTTAGATCTGCAGATATGATAGGTCATCCTGATTCAACTGTGGAAGATTATAATAGTCCAAAAATTTATCCTTTTCCTCCAGGTTCTCATAGTTCCTGGCATAAAGTTTCTCAAAAAATTACCCTTTGTATTACCTTTGTACCTAATTACCTTTTGTATATCTGTATTATCTGTAATGATATCCCACTTTTCATTTTTAATATGGTTTATTAAATTTCTTTCTCCCTTTCTTTGAGAGTTTTGCAAGTGGTTTATCAATCTTGTTTATTTTTTCCAGAAAACCAACTTTTGCTTTTGTTGATCTTTCAAATTGTTTATGAGTTTGCACTTCATTGATTTTTTATTTAAGCTTTGTTATTTTCTTCTGTCTACCTTTTTTGCCTTCATTTTAATGATGATTTTCAGATTTTATAAGTTGTGTAATTAAGCTATTTATATAGGTTCCTTCTTCCTTTCTGATATGTGCTTTTCTCTTAGTACTGCTTTGGTTTGTCCCATAAATTCTGATAATTTGTTTCTTCATTGGCATTTGTTTCCAGGAATCTTTTGATTTCCTCTTTGATTTCATCTCTGACCTACTGGTTGTTCAATAGTGAGCAATTTAATTTCCAGGTGTTAAAGTTTTTCTTCAGTGTTCTTTTGTAGTTCACTTTTAATTTCAGTGCCTTGTGATCTGAGAAGGTAGTCTGTACAATTTCTATCCTATTTATTTTATAAAAGTATGTTTTATGGGCCAGCATGTGGTCTATTGAGGAGAATGACCTCTGTGTATTGGAGAAGAATGTGTATCCAGCTTTCTGGGGATGGAGTGCCAATATATATCTACTAGTTTACTTCCTTCCATTTCTTTTTTCAGAGCTAGTATATTTGTTGGATTTCAGCCTAGTTGACTTATCAAAGGGTGATAGGGCATTGTTGAGGTCTCCCACTTTTTTATTGTGTTGCTATTGATGTCATTTTTCAGATTTGTCAACAATTGTATTAAATATTTTGCTGGTCCTTCATTGAGATCAGTGTAAATGTTTAGGAATGTTATTTCTTCCTGTTGTACATACCCCTTGATTATTATAAAATGTCCATCTTTGTTCATTATAACTTTTCTTTTTTTGGGGGGGGGTCACACCCGGCAACTCTCAGAGGTTACTTCTGGCTCTATGCTCAGAAATTGCTCCTGGTAGGCTCGGGGGACCATATGAGATGCCGGCACTCGAACCACATCCTTGTGCATGCAAGGCAAATGCACTACCTCCATGCTGTCTCTCCAGCCCTATTATAACTTTTCTGAGTCTAAAGTTCATGTCATTTGGTATTAATATGGCCACTTTAGTTTTTTTAAGGAATTTGTTTACTTGGATAATTTCCTCCAACCTTTGATTTTGAAACTATGTTTGTTCTGGTTTTTCAGATGTGTTTCAGAATGTTGGCTTCAGCTTTTTGATACATTTTGCCACTCTGTGTCTTTGGTGGTGCATTTAGTCCACTGAGGTTCAGAGACATCATTGTCATGGGATTTTGTGTTATCTTTGTGTAGAAGTCTGGTTTGTCTTTTCTTAAATTAGACCTTTCTGCTTTTATTTTAAGGCTAGTTTTGATACTATAATGTTTATGAAGAGTTGTTTATCCACCCAGTTATGTATGCTTTCTTTAAACCCGAATGAGTCTGGCTAGGTGTGGTATTCTAGGTGAAGCATTCATTTCCTTGAGTTTTGTCACTATGTCCCACCACTGCCTTCTGGCTTTGAGGGTTTCTTATGACAGGTCTGCTTTAAATATTTTTTTTCTTTTTGCACGAATGCTTTTTTTGAATGTAATTTCCCATTTTGATCTTGCTGCTTTCAGTTTTTTATCCCTATCTGTGGGATTCATCATTGTGACTACACTGTGTCTGGGGTGCTTTTGGGGGGGGTTCCTTTTAGCTGGTACTATTTGGTCATGCAGGATTTGGTTGCATGCAGATTTTAGAACTGGGAGTTTCTTTGCAATGATATGTTGTTAGTTCTTCCTAGGGATTTTTTTCTAGGTCTTTGGGATTCCAATGATTTTTATGTTGTTTCTGTTGAGTTTATTAAAGACTTACATTTTCACCTGTTCACATTCTTTAAGCATTTTTTCCATTGTCTGCTCATCTGCTTTAGGGCTCTTTTCCAATCTCTTCCACTGTATGGAGTTGTTATGCATATCATCTTCCAGCTTCACTGATTCGGTCCCCAGCTGCTGTTACTCTGTTGGAGAGGCTTTCCACTGAGGTGGTCTATTTTTTCAGTCCTGTTATTTCAGTTTGTAGTTTTCTAATTTCTATCTTTATCATCATGATTTTGTTTGTTTGTTTGTTTGTTTTTTGGTTTTTGGGCTACACCCGTTTGACGCTCAGGGGTTACTCCTGGCTATGTGCTCAGAAATCGCCCCTGGCTTGGGGGGACCATATGGGACGCCGGGGGATTGAACCACGGTCCTTCCTTGGCTAGCGCTTGCAAGGCAGACACCTTACCTCCAGCGCCACCTACCCGGCCCCTATCATCATGATTTTTAATATAATTTTATTTTAATTATAGTGGCTTACATATCGTTCATATCATCATGATTTTTATTTGTGGTTCATTCCTCTTGATCCATATTTTCTTTGATTTGTGTGAGGATCCTCTTTATTTCTTCTCTAAACTTCTTCTCTGAGAGGCTAAATAGTGGTGGCATTTTTAGGGTTTACAAAGCTGCTATTTTCATTCTCTATGCCTGGTGTTAGCCTGCATAGTTTCATCATTGTAGTCTGGTTTTTTCTACTGTGGTGGTGGGATTCTTTAGCTAGAAGAGGTGTGTGACTGTAGAGCCAAGCACCCACTCTCCTCTGGCTCCACTCTTCATGGATAGAGACAGCTTACCTCTTTGATGTGCTCTGAACAGTTTTGTTATGCTGGTGTCTTTAATGGTTGCCTCATGGAGCAAAGCAGGGAACAGAAAACCAAACAGGAACCAAAGAATATTAAGTATATTAGAAAACAGAGCAAAATAACGATTAAGCTAGATATCAGTATACTTCTCTGGCCACCTCCTCAAGTATGGAATGTATTTTGAGATGGTAGCATTTGTGTTTTGTAGATGATGAGATGTTTACTATTCATTATTCAACTTTGATTCAAAGATAGGACTTTTTGTGTGTTTTCATTGGTATCTAATGAGACTTGATATCTGACTGAAGCTTTTCCCACACTCCCTGCAAATGTGGGGCTTCTCCCCTGTGTATGTCCTCTTGTGTCTGAGGAGAGTTGACCTATGACTGAAGCCTTCCCACACTCTCTTTGTGTCTGATGAAACTTGACGTATCACTGAAACCTCACCTACACTCCCTGCAAACATGGGGCTTCTCCTCTATGTGTATCCTTTTATGTCAGATGAGATTTGAACTCATTCTGAAGCCTCATCACTCTCTGTAAACAAAGGGATTCTCACATGTGTATATTATCTGATGTGCTATGAGACTTGACCTCTGACTGAAGCCTCATCCACACTCTATACTAACATATGGCTTCTTCCCATATGTGTGTCATCTGGTAGCTGATGAGATTTGCCCTTTCACAGAAGCCTTGCCCACACTTCTTGCAAACATGGGGCTTCTCCTCTGTGTTCACTAGGTACTGATGAGACTTGACCTCTCACTGAAGCCTCGCCCACACTCATTGCACAAATAGGGTTTCTCCCCTGTGTGTCTACTCTGGTGTGTATTGAGATTTGATGTCCAACTGAAGCCTCACCCACACTCCCTGCAAACATACAGCTTCTCCCTAGTGTGTGTCCTCTACTGATTGATGAGAATTGACCACTGACTGATGTCTCACTCACACTCCCTGAAAGCATGGGGCTTCTCTCCTGTGTGTGTCCTCTGTGTGATAATATCTGATCTCCAACTGAAGCCTCATCCACAGTCTCAGGAACATGGAGCTTTTCTCTTGTGTATGTCCTCTGGTGCGTTATGAGATTTGATCCATCACAGAAGCCTTGCCCATACCTTACATACCAGTCTCTTAAAAATTTTGGCATTTCTATTCCTTGAACTACATTACCTGTGTCCTTTAGATTTTCTTTCTGTCCCATACTAGTTTCTTCCTCCAGTGCCATCTGTTTACCAGAACTTGCTGTTTCATTACAAAATAGTCCAGAAAGGGGTGTTTTTTATGCCTCATCTTCTTAACAAAGGTAAGGAGCTTTTTTTTTTTTTTTTTTTTTTTTTTTGTGCTTTTGACTTTCAAGTATGCCATTCATGGTTTGTCAGTATGTGGATTAGAATACTGATGTCACTGTTCCTGGTCACACGGAGAAGAATTTTCTGATTGAGGATGCTTTCTTGCAGATGTTCCTGGGAGGATCCTAGAGGGATGTCTACATTTTAAGTGGCAACTGAGGAAGTTATGTCTAGAGAAAATGAGAACAGAAGGGACAAGGATGGATTTTTGGCTTTAGTTCTTCTGCAAATATGCCTTTCTGCAACCTCTCCAGTGTTCTTCCTTCCAACCAGGATATCAGGACATGCTTCACCCTACAATGTCCTGCCCAGATAGATGATTCTTTGGTTAGAGGCTGAGGACAGCTTGGATTATTTCCTACGAGCAGCAGCAAGGACCATTGCAAAATGGTCTCAGTCCTGGCTGAAACTCTGCAGCTCAGGGGCATTTAGAGAGGCCCCTTGATCAATGTCAGAGAGAAAAATTGTCTCTCCAAAGCCCCTTGTGACCACAAGAACCCCCTGAAATTCTAGGTCCAGGCATAGATGGTGGCAGAATGGCACTTCCCTCTCATGGCCTGGCATCAAAGAAAGGAAAATGAAGGAGCGGCCTTTTAAAATGTCCCCTTTGTGCCAAAGCACAGGGCAGTATGAAGCTCCACCCTTTGTGGGTGGAGACAGTTTATCTCGCTGATGTGCCCTGAGGACCTGAGGATCTCCCCCGCCCCTTCACTGCCTCATTGAACAAAGTAGGGAACAGAAAACCAAACAGGAAGCAAAGTAATGGCTGTTTAAAATCTATATTAACACTTAGTAAGATAAAATATTATTAACAGCTTAGTACTGAGATATATGTCATACATGTTTGACCTTGTAATGTTAAAAAGGATTTGGCACATTAAAAGAATAAATTAACCTTATAATTCAACTAAAGTACATTTATAAATTGATCATTTTAACTTGCTCATTTTAACCATATGGGATGCTAGGGATTGAAATTGGGTCAGGCGAATGCAGGCACTCTACCTGCTTTACTATCCCTCTGGCCACAAAGTAGCAAACATTTCTTTTAGAGATACCAACTATTTGCTAGACTCATGCCATGTATTTACTATTTTAATTCTTTTATTTGGGTAGGGGTCACAGCTGGCTGTGCTCAGGGGTTACTCCTAGCCCTATGCATTTATTAAAAGTGTTTAAAATTTTTCAAACAAGATTAAAATCTGAAAGAACAAATGTAGTTTTAAAAATGTATAAGGGCCCGGAGAGAGATAGCACAGCGGCGTTGGCCTTGCAAGCAGCCGATCCATAACCAAAGGTGGTTGGTTCGAATCCCAGTGTCCCATATGGTCCCCCGAGCCTGCCAGGAGCTATTTCTTTTTTTTTTTTTAATTAATTTTTTTATTTTTAATTATGAGAACAAGGATGCAAAGAAAGAGGACAAGGTAAAGTTACAGTGGAAGGACAATACATAACATAATTCTCAGAAGTCCCCTTGCTGATATCCCAACTTTGAAATTTCATCCAAAGAACATTAAGATTGTAACACACTATAATGTTTCTTAACAGCGCACAAGGCAATCTAAAGCCATAAAACTTACATAACTCCTTAAACATTACAGGCATAGCATTTTTTTTACATTTCCATATTCATGCATATTAGCTTAAGTTAACCTCAAATCTTAACTGGGTTCTTTTTAAGGATTAGAGTCAAAGGAGCACAGCAAAAATGGTCTTAGAGTGGCAATTGTTGTTTGCATAGGCCCACCAAAATATGAGGGACATGGAAAGAAATAACCTTGGCCTAAATACAAAAAGACCCGACCGCCAGGAGCTATTTCTGAGCAGACAGCCAGGAGTAACCCCTGAGCACCGCCGGGTGTGGCCCAAAAACCCAAAAAAAAAAAAAAAAAAAAAAAAGTATAAGTCTCAAAAACTTCATTTATTAACAAAATGTTTCTTTATATTTTGGTTACCACATGCAGTAGAAGACTTTCAAAACAATGTTTCTGGATACTAAAGTCACAGAAAGAATAATTACCCCCTTTCTGCTTCTTTTCTCATTAGAATAATCGTTCTCAATAATATAGATGCTATACTCAGCCTGCACCCCAGTCCTGATATCCTCTTCTTAGGAGGCTTTGAATCCCCCAGGACCCAAACCATTCAGATTTCTTTTTCCATTCCCAGAACTCTGTCTGGGGCTGCTACAACTAACACCCAAGACAGAGTTGCTTAAACAGCCGAGCCAGGGAGTTTGCAATTATCATGGTAGTTGGTCAGTTTTAATGAGGGTCCTCTCTCTGCCTTGTAGACTCCTATTTTGGGCTGTGTCCTTGACTTTTAGAGAGACCACCTTTACTCCTCACCCCATGGTTTATAAAAATACTACTCTCCTCCCCATACACCTCATTATTTTCATAGTTACCACCTCCTAATAAAATCAATTTGATTATATAGCTTGAACATTGGGGTTTGTGTATAGACAATCTGTCCCCACAGAAGAACTCAAGAAATGCCACAAAGCAATCAACAGAGAAATGAAGCAGATCCAGGAGAAATAGAACAACTTTAGAAGAGGGAGATTATTGGATTAACTAGGTTCCTCCCTATTCTCCACCCCAGGTCCTTCCCTATTCTCCACCACAGGATATGGTCTGAAGTCTTTTAAAAAAAAAATTCCAGGTCTCAGGAAAATGGTCTCTTGCATTTCCAGCTTTCCTCCACTAAGCTATCTACATCTTAGGAGCAGAAGGCTTGCATGTTGGAATTTCTAAATTCATTTCACCCTCTTCAGTGTGTGAATTATTTTCTGCATCTATGTTTGCTTCCAGACCCATGTCTCTCCACTGTCCTGGTCTTGGAGCATGAGGCTTCCATCACGGAGATCCTGGGCTTGCCACAACTATTTTTCTGGTAGTCTCTGAGAAATTCTCTTACACCCCATATGTCCCACAGTTGTTTATAGAACAGAGAGCTGGGCCCATTGTTCCCCTCCACATTCCAATCACTCACCCTTGGTGATATAACTCTTCATTTGTCCATCCTCTTCTGTTGAAAGATGTAATGAAACTTATAGCATGACTTGAGACAGCTGCTCTTGGGCCATAAGAAACCATAGTTTCCTTGGCAAGTTTTCTGGGTGGCAGCTGCTTCATTGATGTTTTAAATAGAGCTTAAACAGGGTGAGATTGTGTGTATGAAGTGATTTGTTTTTATTAAATAAATGTATTTGTACAAGTCAAAGGGCATAAGAATGTAAAAAGTATCTCAGAATCATGAGTGACTGTGTTTTTTCATTTACAGGGTCCCAACTTGAAGCCTCAAACCTGGCACTGAATAGAAGTGAAATTAAATATTTATGCATAGGCACTCGTGAGGATGAATAAGTGGCGCACAGGAGCTTCAAGAAAGCACTTGAACTCTGTAAATTGCTCAGGCAGAAGATGGCAGTGAAGAAAGCAGTTTACTACTCTTTTAGGTACACACAGTAATGGCTTTTCCTGCACAGAGACCTCCCATATTTCAGGTTTGAGTCAGGCCTACCTTCCTCAAATCCTACACCTTGTCTGTAGTGATTACATAGCATTCAGCAGCTGCCAGTCTCAGGGTCTACTTGAACTATGCCTGTAATCCAGAAAGAGAATAAGACTGGTGGACGAGAAAAGCAGACTAGAGTCCTTAGTCCTTATAGCATTCCTACTCTTTATTTCATTAAAATCTAAGGCCAAGATCTGGGATTTGGAAAGACATTTGTCTTGCACGCTGCATACCTGGACCTGTTCTCCAGCATCCCAATATGGCCTACTTCAAGTCTCACAAGGATTGATTCCTTAAAGTAGATCCAGGAGTAAGCCCTGAGCACAGTGTGTTACAATACAAGCAAACAAAAAATAAAGTAAAATCCAAAGCCAGAACTTCATCCCCTCTTTTTTTTTCTCCCTGGCTTTTGAGTTACTCCCAGCTTGGTGCTCAGAGTCAGTCTTTGATGTGCTTAAGGGAACAAGTGTTGGAACAAGTGTTTAAATCTCACCTCTTGCATACAATGCACAAGCTCAGTCTAATGGACTATCTCCTTGGTTCAGTATTTTCCTTTTTTGAGTTGTTTTTTTAAACCCAAGATATCCTTATTTATTAAATAGTAATGGCACTAATGATAGTTAATTTGTTTAGTGCTTACTGAATACTACAATTCTTATTGTATTTTACATGGTTTCATAATATAGAAAAATTACTGTTTGACTTATTAATGTTCACACAAACCTGGTGAGAATAATTTGTCATAAATGTTCTTAGATGAATAATCAGGACTTCCAAATCTTGCTCATATGAACAAGGTTCCACAGCCAGAAGAGGAGAATCCTGAATGTAAACTCAAGCTCCTCCCAGGGCACTGGTCTACATTCTGTGCTCTCCACCCATAATAATATTGTATTTCAAAGTTCATCAGTGCTGGGTGCTAGGGTGTTCTACTAAGTTGAGTAAGGTGGGAGAGTATCAAGATCGGAGTGTTCTTGGTATTTTCTGTTAATTGGTGATTGCTGCTAAAGGTGTAGGCATTCTCAGGTTTGAAGAATTGTTCTTGGTTACAGCAGTATTCGAATAGGTTGGCAAAAGCTAGGAGAGTAGAGCCACTGATCTGGAATAAAACTGAATCAGGAGGTTATTGTCCAAACACTTGATCCTCATGACCACCAACATTATTATTGATTCATAGGTAGCAGATATATTCAAATTTATTTTATAACTGTTACCATTATCATACAAAAGAATTTATTTGAATTTAAAGCAGTTAAAGGTTTAACTGCTTAAAATTGCACAAAACTTTTTAGAGACATAAAAATCTCTAATGCACCTTTAAATATACTGAGTATGTTCTTCAAGATCCTATTCTGCTTGAGATGTCTTAGTGTCTTCTACTTACAAAAGGATAAAATGAAATTTCGGACAGTGTCCATAACCAATATCAAATCAGAAAGTGCAAAGCACATGTCATTTTGTTTATGCAGTTACTTAAAGAGGCATGCAGGATCTTGCTATAATGATAGGAAAACTACTTTTCTCCCTACTTTCTGTGCACCTGCTATGAACTTGTACAGGGCACTGGTGGTTCAATATTGAAATATCCCACAGAACCCATCACTGTTCTGGAGCAGCACAGAGACCACTGAGTCAGGGGTCTGAAGATGGCTCAGTTGAAGAGTGCCTTCTTTGCATAAATTAGCTTCTTGGGTTGGTTGCCATAGACACAGACAGCAGGGTTCCCTAAGAACTAAGAAAATAGAATGAGGGGATCTACATGTTTTGGTGGAAGTGGCTTTGCAGATCAGAGGTCCCTAGGAGTGGGGCTGCAGGGAATCAGGAAGAGTGACTTTTGGATAGGCCCATAAGCCAGAATAAAGGGAGCAGAAGTGGGTGTGTATAAGATGCAAATTTGAGAAAATCCAGGCAGGGAATGTGGTCACAGGAGAACTGCCACTGTCAGGATAGAAGCAAATGAGCATGCTAAGAATTAATGAGCAGAGCTACAGGGGATAGTGTCAGGGAACAGGACTGATATTTATATCAGTGGAAGAAGTGCACCTTTTTTTCACTCAAGTGCACAAATGGCCCAAATGCCACTAGTGAAATGTCCCCTGTGTAATTTTACACTTGTACAGAATTCTCTTTCCACATTATTTAAATCCACAGTACCTCAGTATCCCTCGATCATCATCACCTTATAGATTAAACTTTTAAATCCTGGATCTCACTAGAGAGTTATTTCTTGGATGCAGCAATGTGTTTACTTTCATGAATGTCAATTTCTGGTACAGTATTCCAGCACATTGAAGATTCTAAACTAATGTTGATAAAGTTGCTGTCAGGATTATTTGTTCTAAATATAACAATGCATTGTTTGCATGAAAAGGCAATATTTTCATATGTTAGCTTTGCAATGACATATTTTAAATATTATTATTTAAATGTGTATGTTTTATAACCTTATTCTTTAAAGACAGTTATCTTTAAGCTTTGGTTTATTTCCTTTAAAAGTGTTAAATAAATTTCTGAATTAGAATTCTATAAATATACTATCTTTATAAGTCTTTAATTTATTTCAGAACTTTAACTGCTTATTTATGGCATCTGTTTTCAAAGCAAGGTCAACTTGACTTGGATCAAAAATTCTATATGTGGGGCCAGAGCGGTGGCACGGCACGAAGTGGTAAGTCATCTGCCTTGCTGGCGCTAGCCTAGGATGGACCACAGTTTCATCTCCAGTGTCTCATATGGTCCCCCAAGCCAGGAGCCATTTCTGACTGCATAGCCAGGAGCAACCCCGCGTCACCAGGTGTGGCCCCCTCAAAAAAAAAAAAAAAAAAGAAATCTAAAAAGAAAAAAATCTATATGTTCCAATGAGAAAGAGGAATTTTCTGAAGTAAGTTGCTCCAATGAGGCTCCAACTCCTACAGAAGCTGACCCAGTGGCCCTCTTCAGGAATCTCTTCTCCAGCAGGAAATAAGGTGCATGGATGACAGGAGCTCACAGCCACCCCAAGGCCACTTGGCCTTGGAAAGCAACTACATAGCTCCAGGGCTCTTAGGGCCACAGCCATCAAGGGCAGCTCGCTGGGTTTGTCATTAGCAGGAGGGGCAGCTATAGGAACACAGCAGTAGATTTCCATCTGTGAAATGTGTTACTTTCAGTTTTTAAAGGAGTTTCTTTGAAAGATGGAAGTTCATTTCAGAAGCAAGATGAGAGTTCATTTCAGAAGCATTAATAGCTGACTTATGTTACAAAATCCTTCCAACCTACATGTTTTCTAGTACAAACTCACTAGAGTTGATTTCCTCTCTTCCCAGAGCATTCTTTGTTGCTCACTGGTCTTTGGTTGCAAGAAGCAGGAAGGCTTTGCCACGCAGGTCCACGACTCAGACCTAAACACTGCTCATGCCAGAAACAAATCTTCATTTGAATTCTCACTACTGACTCCAATCAGATGAGAGTCTTTGTAGTCCACACAAGTAGAAGTACTTAGCACCTATTTTTGCATGTTGGTGTTGATTAACTAATAAACTGTAAGTGTAAAACCTGTTAATAAAAGGGTTTTCTATTTCTCGAGGGAAAAAAAAAAAGAAGCTCCAACTCCTGGGCCAGAGTAATAATAGTACAGCAGTAGAGCAGGTAGATCACTTTACTTACATGTGGCCCAACAGCATCCCACATGGTCCCTCGAGCACCTCCAAGAATAATTCCTGAGTGCAGCACCAAAAGTGACCTCTGAACTTCACTGGGTGTAACCTGAAAACAACAGCAGCAAATCATAAATGTTAATACTGGTAATCAGGGGCCGGAGAGATAGCATGGAGGTAAAGCGTTTGCCTTTCATGCAGGAGGTCATTGGTTCGAATCCCGGCGTCCCATATGGTCCCCCGTGCCTGCCAGGAGCAATTTCTGAGCCTGGAGACAGGAATAACCCCTGAGCACTGCCTGGTGTGACCCCCCCCCAAAAAAAACCAAAAAAAAAAAAATACTGGTAATCAATTTAAACACTTCATTGAACAATATCTATAATAATAATTTTACCTTGAATACCAAAAGTGACTTATTTTACTTAGATAATTCCCCAAATAATTAGTATGCTTACTATTCAAATTGATAGGCAGTTTTGTATACATCATAAGATGGGATAATCTTTTTTTTCCTGTATAGAATTGGCTAATTAAATTCTCAAATTATGGCCTGAGATGGTACCTCATTGTTGTTTTGACTTGCATCTCCCTAATGATTAGTGATGTGGAGCATTTTTTTATGTGCCTTTTGGTCATTTGTATTTCTTTGAGAAATTGTTCATTGCTTCTCTCATTTTTTGATGGCATTACATGTCTTTTTTTTTTTCTTGTTAAGTTCTGTCAGTAATTTATATATCTTAGATGTTAGCCCCTTATCTGGTGGGTATTGGGTGAATACTTTCTCACATTGTGTGGGTGGTTTTTGTATCCTTGTAACTATTTCCTTTGAGCTGCAGAAGCTTCTCAGCTTAATGTATTCCCATCTGTTTATCTCTGCTTCCACTTCTTTGGAAAGTGCTGTTTCCTCCTTGAAGATGCCTTTAGTCTCAATGTCATGGATTGTTTTACCTACATGTTGTTGCATATACCTTATGGTTTTGAGTTGATCTCAAGGTCTTTAATCCATTTGCATTGACCTTTATGAATGGTGTTAGATGGTGGTCTGTGTTCGCTTTTTTGCAACTGCTGACCAGATGTGCCAATACCACTTGTTGAAGAGGCTTTCTTTGCTCTGTTTTGCATTTCTTGACCTTTATCAAAGATTAATTGATTGCATGTTGGGGAACATTCTCTGAATACTCATGCATATTCCACTTACCTGAAGGTCTTTATTCCAATACCATGCTGTTTTAATGACTATTGCTCTGTAATGTAATTTAAAGTTAGAGAAAGTGATGCCTCCAATATTCCTTTTCCCCAGGGTTGCTCTAGCTATTTGTGGGTGTTTACTGTTCCAAATAAATTTAGGAGTGTTTGATCTACTTCTTTGAAGAATGTCATAGGTATACTTAAAGAGATTGCATTAAACTTGTACAGTGCTCTGGGCAGTATTGTCCTGTTAATGATGTTGACCCTCCCGATTCACGAGGAGGGTATTTGTCTCCATTTCCTTGTGTCCTGTTTTATTTCTTGAAGCAGGGTTTTGTAGTTTCCTTTGTGTAGGTCCTTAACCTCTTTAGTTAAGTTGACTTCAAGTATTTGAGTTTGTGTGACACTAATGTGAATGGGATTATTTTTTAATGTCTATTTTTTCCTATCATTATTTTTGTATAAGATCTCATGCTACAGAGACTGGCACACATTCCAAAAATAAGAATAATCAGTGCTGGCAGGGATGTGGAGAGAAAGGAACTCTCATTACTGCTGGTGGGAATGTTGGCTAGTCTAGCCTTTATGGAAAACAATATGAAAATACTTTAAAAATCTGGAAATTGAACTCCCATATGGTCCAGCTATACCACTTCTATACCCTAGGAACACAAAACACAATATAGAAAATACTTTCCTCACACCTATATTCATTGCAGTGCTACTTACAATAGCCAGAATCTGGAAACAACAGAGATATCTTTCCATAGATGAATGGCTAAAGAAAATGTGGTATAAATATACGATGGAATATTATGCACCCATCAAGAGAGATGAAGTCATCAAAATTTCCTATACATGGATGAACATGGAGACTATTATGCTGTATGAAATAAGTCAGAGGGTGAGAGAGACACAGAATAGTCTCACTCATATATGGATTTTAATAAAAATAAAAGACATTATTGTAATAATGCCAGAGATAATGACTGAAAGGACTGGTTCATGATATGAAGCTTACCACAAAAAATGATAAGTGAAGTTAGAGAAATAACTACACTAACAACTACCATGACAATGTTAATGAATGAAAGAAGTAGAATGCCTGTCTTGAATACAAAAAGGGTTGGGGGAAGAGACAGTTAGGGGCACTGGTGGTGGGAATGTCGTGATGTTGAAGAGGGTATCCTTTCTATGACTAAAACTTAATTACAATCATGCTTGTAATCAAGGTGCTTAAATAAAGATAATATTAAAAATAAATAAATAGGATAAGATATATAGAACAACATGTAGGTAAAACACTTCAGGACATTGAGACTAAAGGCATCTTCAAAGAGGAAACTGCTCTCTCCAAGCAAGTGAAAGCAGAGATTAACAGATGGGAATATATTAAGCTGAGAAGCTTCTGTACCTCAAAAAAATAGCGCCCAGGATACAAAAGCTCCACACTGAGTGGGAGAAACTATTCACCCAATACCCATCAGAGAAGGGGCTAATCTCCAAAATATACAAGGTACTGATAGAAATTTACAAGAAAGAAACATCTAATCCCATCAAAAAAGGGGGAGAAGAAATGGACAGACACTTTGACAAAGAAGAAATACAAATGGCCAAAAGGCACATGAAAAAATGCTCCACAGCACTAATCATCAGGGAGATGCAAATCAAAACAACCATGAGGTACCACCTCACACCCCAGAGATTGGCACACATCACAAAGAATGAGAACAAGCAGTGTTGGCGGGGATGTGGAGAGAAAGAAACTCTTATCCACTGCTGTTGGGAATGCTGTCTAGTTCAACCTTTATGGAAAGCAATATGGAGATTCCTCCAAAAACTGGAAATTGAGCTCCCATACGATCCAGCTATACCATTCCTAGGAATATACCCAAGGAACACAAAAATACAATACAAAAAAATCCCTTCCTTACACCTATATTCATTGCAGCACTATTTACCATAGCAAGACTCTGGAAACAGCCAAGATACCCTTCAACAGATGAATGGCTAAAGAAACTGTGGTACATATACACAATGGAATATTATGCAACTGTCAGGAAAGACGAAGTCATAAAATTTTCCTATACATGGATGTACATGGAATCTATTATGCTGTGCTGAGTGAAATAAGTCAGAGAGAGAGAGAAAGACGCAGAATGGTCTCCCTCATTTATGGGTTTTAAGAAAAATGAAAGACATTCTTGCAATAATAACTTTCAGACACAAAAGAGAAAAAAGCTGGAAGTTACATGAAGCTCACACAAACAGGAATGAGTTTAGTTAGAGAAATAACTAAGTTTTGAACTATCCTAATAATGAGAATGTATGAGGGAAATAGAAAACCTGTCTAGAGTACATGTGGGGATTGGATTGGGAGGAGGGAGATTTGGGACATTGGTGATGGGAATGTTGCACTGGTGATGGGTGGTGTTCTTTACATGACTAAAACCCAAACACAATTATGCATGTAATAAATTTGTTTAAGTAAATAAAAAATAAATAAATAAAAATAATAATATCTAAAAATAAATAAATTCTCAAACTGGTTTTGAATATGTGTAGATGTGTTGCTTTTAATTTTTTTAATTATTTTATTGAATAAAAATTTATATTTTAAGTGATTATTTTGCATAATTAATATAAATTGCAAAACCAAACAAAGTTAAAAAAAAAAAAACAAAAAATCCTATGATCCAGAAGTGGGAAGTCGAGATAGGAGAAAAGATGGAGAACTTTTGTGGTGGTAGTGAGGAATACACACATGGAAGTATGCATGCATCCAGACATATGTGTATTCCCATAGGATTGATGTGGAAACCAATGATAAATCAACAGAAATGGTGAAAGAACAAATAATTTGTAACAAATAATAGGCTAGGAAAGACTAAGCTAAGACTGGTATGAGGTCCACTTGACAAAGAAACTATGGTTTGCTAATGTAGGCTAGGAAAGACTAAACTAAGACTGGCATGAGGTCCACTTGACAAGAAAACTATGGATTGCTAATGTTCTGAATAGAAGCAATCTTTGTTCTTATTCAAGAATTTTGATTATATTTTGGTGATAACTATAATTGGAGTGATACTGGTAGCTACTTTTGTAATGAGTTCTAATAATGTAATAGCACATTCCTAGTAATAGTAATGATAAGCAGTAGAACAATGTTATTAGAGCAGTTGTACATCTGTTATTAGAGCAATATTAGCCACATAATGTGAAAGAGTTTAATGAGGTGTAAAGTATAACTGAGTTTGCAAACTAGATTACCATGTTATTATGAATAAATTTCTCTATGCAGTCTTTCTTTCTTGTAAAATAGCATCTATATTTTAGAAATATACTAAGACTAAAATGTCAATAATTAAGTGTAAAGTGAATAAAGTCTGTCTCAGAGGAGTTACATGCTTTTACTAGTGGAGGCAGCTCTTAGGTTTGAAATTTTGATGCGGTGAATAATTGAGGACTTCTGTTGATGTCTTGGAATGGAGTGCATATGATTAAATCACCTGGTGGCTGGTGGCAGGTATGTGTGCTGAGCAAAAGAGGAAATGAGTGTGTGGGCCAACCTGAAGCCCTTTTGGGAAGAAATGTTCCCTCTTGATCTTGGTCTACAAGGTGATAAGCTTTTAGGAGGAATCAGAGAATGCAAGAGAAGAAAGAAATACTTTTTAAGGAATGTTGTGTTGTTAAGACTTGGTTTGGAGTAAGGGAAATGAATGAAAGGAACTTAGAAAAGAGCAGGGAATGGATTTATTCTAGACTTCCTAGGTCAAGGAAGGGAGCAACAAATAGAGGTGAGGATGGTGACCAGAATCCCAGGAAGAACTAGTGAAGCACCAGCAAGATTCTCTAAGCTTAAAATACCTTCAGTAACTTAGTCTTCATACTGACCAGGATTCTTACATGTCATCTGTACCCAGGATCTAATTTACCAAGGAGGCAGAGAGGTCAGTCTCACTGAAAGATGTTTTATACCTTAAAATTTTCAAAAAGAGGGTGCACACTAGCCCATGTAGGACCACATAGAGAAATAATGGAATCAGGAGACTAAGCAGTGAATGAAAGGATTGCCTTATGTCATTGAGGTTTCTGAAAGAAGAGATAGGCTATGAAGGCAAATTGGTCATTTTAAGATTGAATCCTTTAAATAGTTTTGCTGGGTTTCCTGCAATTATTGTGGTCTCTGCTTTTTAGGTATTATGCCCTAGGTAGTTTAGGAATAAGTTATTTGCTGTTTTAGTTAGGCACAGGGAGTATATGGAAAAGAAACTTTGAACTGGCTGGTTTGCATATGAAAAATACCGCACTCCTTATATCTAAGCATTATCTAATTCAGGGAAGGTCTTCTTTCCTCAGTCAATAAGGAAACCAAAATGTCAAAGCTTCATGAAATACAGAATATAAAGTACATGACTATACATCACTCCATTGACAAAGGAGAATATTTTGACACAGAGAATTTATTAACTTGCATAAGAATACACACTGAAGTGTGTGGCTAGTCTTATGTCCTGTGATAATTGTCTCTAGTTAATGTTGACCTTTCTAACATTAAATAAAATAACTCAAGTATTATGGCAAGAAATTTATTTTTAACTAGTAAAATTTATATAATGTATAATAAAAAATGAAAGACACCTTTTCAAAGTTAGTATAAAATCATAAGCTACTATTGCAACTTGATTAAATACATTTCAGGGTTTTCTATTTTTTTGGATTTTGGGCCACACCAGGTGACATACAGGGGTTACTCCTGGCTATGTGCTCAGAAATCTCTCCTGGCTTAAGGGAATATATGAGATGCCGGGGGAATCAAACCGAGGTCCATCCAAGGTCAGTGTGTGCAAATCAAATGCCCTACCACTTGTGCCAACACTCTGGCAACTATTTCAGTTTCATTGTACAAGGAAAAACACTGTTACGCACCAGATGCCTTACAGAATCCAAGGTATAACAATGAGACTGACCTTTCTGCCTCCTTGGTAAATTAGATCCTGGGTACAGATGACATATAAGAATCTTGATGGATCTCACTTGGAGGGTCAGTATGAAGACTAAGTTACTGAAGGTATTTTAAGCTTAGAGAACCTTACTGGTGCTTCACTAGTTCTTCCTTAGTTTCTGGTCACCATACCCACCTCTATTTGTTGCTCCCTTCCCTGAGCTAGGAATTCTAGAATAAATCTTAACTGTGAATAAATGCTTAACTGTGGATGTCATTTCTGATTAATGAGAAGCAGGTGGCATAACTGGATAGTCAAGCACTCATCTTCTATGGCGGGTTTAAATTTAGGTAGGCTTGAAGCATAAAGATGGTCTTTAATAATCTTTAAAGGTTCACCAACATATAACATAATTTGTCTCTTGGTTTCCATATCTTGTGGGTTCAGAGTTTCCTTCTGATTTATACAAAATAAGCCATCAAATGAACTGTTCAATGTAACTGTTATAGTTCTTAAGTTAAATGGGTAAACTTGTAATTGTGACTCTCTTGACAACTAGGTAAACCTCTTTTTCAAAATCTGTCACTATAAATATAATAAGTATAAATACATAATTAGTTGAAAATGCAGGAAAGTTAAAAAATCATATTCCTTTTGGAAAAAAATCAATTGACAATTTTGTGAATTAAAAAAATGACTACATTTATTTTCTCTCTCTTTTTTTTTTTTGGATCACACCCGGCAGTGCTCAGGGGTTACTCCTGGCTCTATGCTCGGAAATTGCTCCTGGCAGGCTCAGGGGACCATATGGGATGCCAGGATTTGAACCAATGACCTTCTGCATGAAAGGCAAATGCCTTACCTTCGTGCTATCTCTCTGGCCCCAAAAATGACTAAATTTTTATTTCGAATACTATTTTTAAAATTTTGCTACTGTTGGATGCTCCTGTGATGCTGTTCCAAAACTGCCTGGCAAACAGAATCCCTATAGAACTATTTGTTCCAGGGATCCCTGTAGAGCAATTGTTCTAGGGATTTTCCTTGTGGCTGAAAGCTCAAGAGATAGCACTGCACCAGATATGGGGATGGACAACACAAAAGGGGCACTATCTCCCTATGATGGTCTTGACCTTGGCTGTCTCTCCTCCCTCACAGAGAGCTCCGGTTACAATACCTATTAATACAGTCTTGCTCTAGGGCACTCCTAAGCCTCATTTTTTTTTTTTCATTAAACTTTGTTTTAATGGGTCTCAAAATTCTGTGACAGATTTTTGGTCAAGTTGTTTCCATTAAAAAGTATTGATTTTAAAAACTAATAACTTAAAACTGCCACGCACACACAAAAAACAAATGGTCCACAAAACATTTTCCTTTCCTTCTGAAGGTTTTTCTGTGCATTGTTATCATTAACCAGTCCTTTACTATTAAACTTAAATGGCCAATTGAGTCAAACAGTTCTGAGACCGTTCTTCCACCACTGATTAAGACTGGGGTGGCAGGTACTGGGGATAATATTAATTTAGCCTTCTGAGCCTTCTGGGCTGACTTTGTAACCTTGCCAGCTCCAGCTGCCTTCTTGTCCACTGCTTTGATGACACCCACAGCAACAGTCTGTCTCATGTCACGAACAGCAAAACGACCCAGGGGAGGGTAGTCAGAGAAGCTCTCCACACACATGGGCTTGCCAGGCACCATATCAATAATGGCAGCATCACCAGGCTTCAGGAATTTAGGGCCATCTTCCAGCTTTTTCCCAGAACGACGATCAATCTTCTCCTTCAGCTCAGCAAACTTGCAAGCAATGTGGGCTGTGTGATAATCCAGCACAGGTGCATAGCCAGCACTGATTTGACCTGGATGGTTCAGGATAATCACCTGAGCAGTGAAGCCTGCTGCTTCCATTGGAGGGTCATTTTTGCTGTCACCAGCCACATTGTCACGACGAACATCCTTAACAGATACATTCTTGACATTGAAACCCACGTTGTCCCCAGGAAGTGCTTCACTAAGAGCTTCATGGTGCATTTCAACAGACTTAACTTCAGTTGTAACGTTGACTGGAGCAAATGTGACCACCATGCCAGGTTTGAGAACACCAGTCTCAACTCGGCCCACAGGGACAGTACCAATACCTCCAATCTTGTACACATCCTGGAGGGGCAGGCGCAGGGGTTTGTCAGTTGGGCAAATGGGTGGCAGGATGCAATCCAGGGCTTCAAGAAGTGTGGTTCCACTGGCACTGCCATCTTTACGGGTGACTTTCCATCCTTTGAACCATGGCATGTTAGCACTTGGCTCCAGCATATTGTCACCATTCCAACCAGAAATTGGCACAAATGCTACGGTATGTGGGTTGTAGCCGATTTTCTTAATGTAGGTGCTAACTTCCTTAACAATTTCCTCATATCTCTTCTGGCTGTAGGGTGGCTCAGTGGAATCCATTTTGTTAACGCCAACAATAAGCTGCTAAGCCTCATTTTTCATGATGAGCACCTCTCCATTGCCTTAAGTACCCCTCTGGGCTATGTCCTATTACCCTTCAAATATCTGAGTTCCTTTTTTGGTCTTATATAAGCTTTGTTGTAAGGCACAGGTCCTCAAACTATGGCCCACTGGCCATATGCAGCTTTCCAAGGATATTTATACAGCTCTCTGGATGTTTTTGCTGTCACGGCCTGTTCTTAGCAGCTGACAGTGCACATGTGTGGAATGTGTGCCACACTCTACAACTTGACTCCTCTCATTCTCTGACTCTCTGACCCCTCTCGATTTCAGGCAGAAGTACTCCAACTACAGTCTACCAAGAGCAGGCCCATAGTTCCCAATAAAATACTGATAAGTTTGTTGATTTAACTTTGTTCTTTATTTTTAAATAATGTATTTGTCCTGTTGGGGCCTGGGTTCTGAACAAGGAAGTATACCAATTTGTAAAGACCACATGGCAGGCTTCTGTTTAGGTACTGATCAGGGAGATATGCCATTTTCTAAAAACCACATGGTATAAGCCACATGCTAGGTCTCCACAAGTCTATTTCCATTTACACTGTCCCAAGCTATCTGGCCATACCACATTGCCTATCCAGGAAAGAAAAGGGAGCAGTAGGGAGGTACCCTTAGACAATAGACAATTATTTTAAAGATTATCAGAAAACTGGAACCTTCCTATATCTCTTCCCTATATAATCTTCTTCAAGACCTTGGGAGGGGTTCATTTTCTTCGGAAGATAACCCTGACCAGCCAGTTTGGGATCTTTTTGGCAGACAGATTAAAGTATTAAACTATATTCCAGTTGTGTAGTTTTGTCCTTCAAGTCTGGACTCTAACAGTCCGATTTTGGAAAATAAGATATGCATAGTGTGTATGGGAATTTGTTCTTTTTTTTAAAAACTATAGTCCAGCCCTCCAGTGGTCTGAGAGACAGTGAACTGTCCCTCTGATTAAAAAGTTGGAGGATACCTTTTAAGAAAATAAATTGTTTTTAGTCATCAGTCTGAAACCTGCTCTTTATTGTCATTAGCTAGGAGGAATATCCTCAGTCTCTGAAAGTAAAGGAAGTTGACCCTTGCTAACCAACAGGGCCAGCACAACCTTATTTTCCAATTTTCTCCTCTGCTTTCCTTAGTATCATGTTTCTAGGCCTACTGTTACCAACTTGCAGCTGCTTGTCTACCTTTTTTTTTTGTTTGTTTTGTTTTGTTTTTGGGCCACACCCGGTGACGCTCAGGGGTTACTCCTGGCTATGCGCTCAGAAGTCGCTCCTGGCTTGGGGGACCATATGGGGCGCCGGGGGATCGAACCGCGGTCCGTCTCCTAGGCTAGCGCAGGCAAGGCAGGCACCTTACCTCGAGCGCCACCGCCCGGCCCCTGCTTGTCTACCTTTTACAAAAAATCCTGGCAGGAATAGACTTGCTTTGACCCCTTCATCTTTTAGACTTTATTTTTTTTACCTTAATTTTAGACTTTAAATAAAAAAATGCTAGACTGTCCACCTTATAGGAGAAAGTAGGAGGACATTTTATTTTTATTTTCATTTGAAACATTTACCCTACTGGGTAAAATGAAGAAAACTTTTTAATTATTTCTACATTCACTTTTCAATAGATAATTGAGCCTTAAAATAGTAGTTCTGAACTGTATAGGTCCACATATACATGGGTTTCCCTACATAAATATAAAACTGAAAATGTATTTTCTCTTCCTCTAGAGCAGGGGTGGTGAACAAGTTCAACACAAAGAGCCAAAATTTTAAACTGTGAGAGTCAGAGAGCCACACCACGCAGTGACCTGCCAAAACAGACAAACACTCATACAAAAGCATATAATTTTAACAATACTATATTAAACACATACTGCATTTTGCCATTTGAGTGAGGGTCAAAATCCTGCAGTGATGGTGAGGGTGTGCTGCGTCCTCCACACTAAGAACTAGCGGCAAGATGTGACTCAACATGTGACACATGGCTCCTCCTCTCCCTCCTCGCTGGTCCGTGCAGTTGTTTCTGAGGGATGGGAGACAGGATGACGCAGCCTAGGGGCGGGACTACGTGCTCAGAGATCTCTCCTCATTGGTCCCTCAGAAGCAGCATAACAAAATCCAAATTTGGCAAAGAGCCACAGTATACAAAATAATGATAAGAGGAAAAGAGCCACATTCATTTTGGCCGGGAGCCACATGCGGCTCGAGAGCCATGTGTTAGCCACCCCTGCTCTAGAGGGTTTTTCTTAAATTTTCTTGGTCAAGCTTATTTTATCATGAGACATATAGTAAACAAAACGTGTGCTAATCACTGTTAAGCCTTCCATTCAATAGCAGGTTACTATGTTTGGGTGAATACAATGTTTTATATAGATTTTCATCTGCATAGGGGTTAGAGCCCCTAATCATCCCTATTGTTCAAGGACCAACTGTACCCCTAATCAGATTTATCTTGATGAAATCTTCTATTTTCACTGTCTTTATTCTTTCTGGATTTCAGTCTAGGTTTTCAGCTGTAATCAGGACCACGGAAGGGAATAGAAGCTTCTGAGCTAGAAAGTCTGACACAACTGGAGAGAAGGCACAGTCTCTAAGATAGCAACAGTAAGCAGCCCCCTGTATTAAGAGCTCAGTCCCTAGAATATAAGATCAGCCTTGGTGTTGGATCAACACCAACATTGCATTTATCTCCTGGGTGAAGCTGAAATCCCTAATTGTTCAGGTACTAATCTTTTGAAAATGAAATATGAATGATAAAATTGAAATATATTAATTATGCATCTGCTCATGGGATTTGTTTCAAGTTTAACTAGAGCCCCCAAATCTGAAGAATGGGCTTAAAGGGTATATTTCTTTAGAAATATTTCCTTAATAGGTATAACTCTTGTTGTCTATCCTTTTATGTAGTGGCAATTTCCTCCATTTTTGGTATCTATTTAGTAGGAAATTCTAGTAGATAAGTCTTTTCATTGTTCTGAGTTCATGTTAGAACCAGGTTATAGAGATTGTTTAGTTTATTGTTTTTATCCCCATATGCACCACTAGTATCACGTGGCATTGTTCCTTTTTGCATAGGCACATTAAAATGGGGAAATCTTACATATGCAAACAAGTTCTGATCTAATATATAGGAACACATAAATTTTATATTTTAGTGGGGCCTTACACCCTGAAAACTTACTTGTCATACTGACTTGGCTTAGCCTTCAGAAGCTTGGACATTGACCATTCACCCCTGAACCTTGGGTCCCATCTGTGGAAACAGCACAGTTTTCTACACCAGCACCAGGAATTGGACTTCTACCAGGGAAGGCCCTACTGCTGCTCTGGCATTGACTTCCTCCAGAGTGGGTTCATGTGACACCTTGGCGACTTGGTAACAGCAACAACCTGCTTTCAGGGCAGAGTTCTCTGCATTGCCATCTAATGGTTAAATGAAACCAGAAGATGCTCTACATCACCCTGACTTTAACATAGGATCTATTCTGAAACCAGGATCTTTAACTACAGAAACCTGAAAGCAACAACCATTACTGTGAAGAGTTTTACTGAGACCATAGAGAATGACTTTGGGGTTAGACAACTTGGTATGCCTGGACCCTGTAGTTGATTTATGCCAGCATACTTCATGGGTTAAGACTGTTTCTTAGAAAAAAGGTTTTTTCTTTCTATTTTCCCCCTATATTGCTGTGCCTATGCAACAATAGCAGCAACGGCCACACACACACACACACACACACACACACACACACACACACACACACAAACACACACACACCCCTTTTTACTGTATTTTTTCTAATCTTTTAAAAAAGAGCTTACTAAACCTTCTGCTATTGTATTAATGACTTTACTGGAGATACAATAATTTTCACAAATATACTTGCTATTGGTCTTTTCTTCTTTCTTTCTTCTATTCTTCCATTTTATTTTATTTTTTCGATTTTGGGTCACATCCGGCTGTGCTCAGGGGTTACTCCTGGCTCTATGCTTGGAAAACACTCCTAGCAGGCTCAAGGGACCATATGGAATGCCGGGATTTAAACCACCATCCTTCTGCATGCAAAGCAAACACCCTACCTCCATGCTATCTCTCAAGCCCCTCTTTCATTTTATTTTTTTATTTTTTTCTATTTTCTTTTTATTTTTTAATAACTTGCCTTCCCTTATTTTGAAACAAATGTATTATGGTCAGTATGTCAACTATGTGATTTATTTTCTTTAAATAAAAAAAAATCAAGGGCCTGGAATAATAGTACACAGGATAGGGCATTGTCCTTTCATGCAACTGATTCAGGTTTAATCCCAGTCTCCCAATCCCTCTAGGAGTGACTTCTAAATGCAGAGCCAGGAGCACTGTTGAATGTGGCATAAACACAAAAACGAAAAAAAAATTAAACTAAATCTGGCTTTAATAGCATTGGAGAATAAAATTGTCTGTTTATAGAATTTCTTGAAGTTCATGCACTAGGTCTGACTGGATAACATCATGAAATGTTATCACTGTCCTTGAATGCTGCTCAACAATCTCACTTTTAGTGATATTTCAAATAGTTGTGCACATGTCTAGTATAAGTGAGACCCTGGCTTTGACTGTAGCACTGCTAGGTGTAGCTATAGTGAGTTTATAAGGTTTAGACCTTAAGGCCTGCATTGCTAGTCTGCAACACCAAAGGTGGCCTGAGGCCTCTGATGAGTACTGAATTGGCATCTATGAAAGCTCATTCCTTTTCAGAATAATATTTTTGCATTTGGGTTATAGATGCCAAAAAGTGATAGAACTGGAAAGTATAGGAACTCTACTACTTTTCAGAGAAATATCCAAAATGTTTTCGTTGAAACTGAAATTGACACTCGCAACAAAGTAAATAAAGATTCATTGTTCACCACATTATCCCCACACTGGTGGTTTCAGTCTTTTTTTTTTTCTTTCCAAAATAATTTATTTTTACATAGTAATTTTGTAAAACCACTAAAAATCCTGTGAAGATTGCATTGAATCTAGAAAAATAAATTCAAAATCATTGACATTTTTACAATACTATGTCTTCTATTCCTAGCTAGGCAGACTTATCTAGCCAGGTCCCCTTTAGTTTCTTTCATCAGACTTTTGAAGTTTTATACATATAAACTTTGTACATTGTTTTATGCTTTTTGGTGGTACTGTGTTTTGGGGTTTTTTTTTTTTGAAGTTTCAATTTATTATTAGTTTTAGAAACATGATTTATTTTAAAATACTGACCTCGTATCATGAAATAATTTTATAAACACTTATTTCCTTTTTTTTTTTTGTTTTTGTTTTTGTTTTTGGGCCACACCCGGTAATGCTCAGGGGTTACTCCTGGCTATGCGCTCAGAAGTTGATCCTGGCTTGGGGGACCATATGGGACACCGGGGGATCGAACTGCGGTCCATCCAAGGCTAGCGCAGGAAAGGCAGGCACCTTACCTCTAGCACTACCGCCCGGCCCCTATAATCACTTATTTATTCTAGTAGCATCTTTGCTATTTTTGTTTTTGCATTTTTTTTATTTTTATTTTTAATTATGAGAACAAAGATGCAAAAAAAGAGGACAAAGTAAAGTTACAGTGGAAGGACAATCACCCATAACATAATTCTCAGAAGTCTTCTTGCTGATATCTTAACTTTGAAATTTCAGCCAAAGAACATTAAGATAAATAAGACAGAATCCATGTACAATTACTTTGTCCCTCAAGTCCCCAGATTGTAACACATTATAATATTTCTTAACAGCACACAAGGCAATCTAAATCCATAAAACTTACGTAACTCCTTAAACATTACAGGCATAGTATTTTTTTACATTTCCATGTACCCTTAACACTGAGAAGACTTAACAACAACAACGACCTGCTTACCGGACAGGGCTCCCTGCATTGCTCTTTGATTGTGAGGTAAAACGAGAGGACGCTCCACATCCTGACTTCAATGTAGGATATGCAGATTCCAGGATCTTTAATGCAGAAACATGATACCAACAACAGAGACTGTGTAAAAAATAAAAGTGTGTTGGCACTACAGACAATGTCTTGAAACGGACGATCTAGCTTGTCTGGAGCCTAGAGTTGGTCTTGTGCCAGGAAACTTCAGGGGTTGGGTCTCTTTGTATTTAGGCCAAGGTTATTCCTTTCCATGTCCCTCATATTTTGGTGGGCCTATGCAAACAACAATTGCCACTCTAACACCATTTTTACTGTGCTCCTTTGACTCTGATCCTTAAAAAGAACCCACTTAAAATTTGAGGTTAACTTAAGCTAATATGCATGTACATGGTTTCAGTATTTTTAATACAAGCCACTCTTATTCACATGATATGATAGCTTATGGTTATTTTTGATTTGCAATTCCCCTGATAATAAGAGGTTCTGAAAACTTTTTCATATGCCTATTGGTCATCTATATGGCTCTTTTAAGGAAGTGGTTTTTTTTTATTTTCTCTCCATTTTTATTACTTATTTATTTATTTTGTGTGTGTATTTGGAATACATCTATTGGTGCTCAGGGCTTATTACTGGTGCAGAGCTCAATGATCACTCTTAGTAGTGTTTGGAAACCATGTTAGAATGCCAGGGATTAAATTTGAGTTGGCAGCATGCAAGAGAAATGCCCTACCTGCAAGACAAATGCCCTACCTGTTATACTATTTTTCCAGTCCCTTTTTTCCATGTTTTGTTTTTGTTTTGGGGCCACTGCTTAGAGATTACTCCTGGCACTGCACCAAGAATCATTCCTGGCAGTGCTTGGGGGACCATATAGGATGCTGGGATCAAACCTGGGTTGAATGTGAGCAAGGCAAACACCCTACTGCTGTACTATCATTCCTGGACCCCCACTCCTTCATTTTCTGATGCACTTACTGGTTTTTCTGTTGTTGAAATCTGGATATTAACTTTTTAGAGGATATATGCTGTGCAAATACTTTCTTCCGTTCCATAGTGTACCATTTTATTGTAGCCTTAACTTCTTTTGTCATATAAAATCTTTTTAAATTTGATATAGTCATATTTGTTCATTTTTGGTTTTGCTATTATAGTATTTTACTCTATTGGAGTCAAATCACTGAAGACACCTGAAAAATTCAGTCTATTTTTTTTTCAAAGTATTTTGAAGAGATTCTGGTCTTATCTCAAGATTCTAGTCTTATCTTAATTCTTATGTATGCTATGGCATATAAATCTAATTTCATTTTTTTGGCATGTAGCTATTTAGTTTTTTATCACTATTTATTTATTTATTTATCTTGTTTGTTTTGTTTTTGTGCCACACCTAGTGATGCTCAGGGGTTACTACTGGCTATGTGCTCAGAAATTGCTCCTGCCTTGGGGGACCCAGGTCCATCCTGGGCCAGCTGCATGCAAGACAAATGCCTTATCGCTGTGCTATCGTCTGCCCCCCATCACCATTTATTGAAGAGAATTTCTTACACATAGCTCCTTTGTCCTAGATTAATTATCCATAGATCTAAAAGTTTATCTTTAGAGGTTCCTATTTTTTTTTTGGGTTTTTGGGCCACACCCGTTTGACGCTCAGGGGTTACTCCTGGCTATGTGCTCAGAAATCGCCCCTGGCTTGGGGGGACCATATGGGACGCCGGGGGATCGAACCACGGTCCTTCCTTGGCTAGCGCTTGCAAGGCAGACACCTTACCTCCAGCGCCACCTACCCGGCCCCAGAGGTTCCTATTTTTTATACTTTTTTGGCAAATTTTATTTATTTACTTTTTTAATATTTTTTATTTAAACGCCTTGGTTACAAACATGATTGTGGTTGGGTTTCAGTCATATCAAATGACACTCCACCTTCACCAGTGCAACATTCCCATCACCAATGACCCAAATATCCCTCCTCCCCTCCCAGCCCCTACTTGTACTCTAGACAGGCTTTCCACTTCCCTCATATATTCTCATTGCTAGGATAGTTCGCAATGTAGTTATTTCTCTAACTAAACTCATTACTTTTTGTGGTGAGGTTCATGAGGTCGGCTGTAACGTCCAGTCTTCCTCTCTTTTGTCTCTGAAAATTGTTGAGAAATGTTTTTCATTTTTCTTAAAACCCATATATGAGTGAGACCATTTTCCATTTTTCTCTTTCTCTCTGACTTATTTCACTCAGCATAATAGATTCCATGTACATTCATGTATAGGAAAATGTCATGACTTATCTCTCCTGATGGCTGCATTATATTTCATTGTGTATATGTACCACAGTTTCTTTAGCCATTCATCTGATGAAGGGCATCTTGGTTGTTTCCAGAGTCTTGCTATGGTAAATAGTGCTGCAATAAATATAGGTGTAAGAAAGGGGTTTGTATTGTATTTTTGTGTTCCTAGGGTATATTCCTAGGAGTGGTATAGCTGCATCGTATGGGAGCTCAATTTTCAATTTTTGGAGGAATCTCCATATTGCTCTCCAGAAGGGTTGAACTAGTCGGCATTCCCACCAGCAGTGGATAAGAGTTCCTGTCTCACCGCATCCCCGCCAACACTGCTTGTTCTCATTCTTTGTGATGTGTGCCAGTCTCTGTGGTGTGAGGTGGTACTTTATAGTTGTTTTGATTTGCATCTCCCTGATGATCAGTGATGTGGAGCATTTTTTCATGTGCCTTTTGGCCATTTGTATTTCTTCTTTATCAAAGTGTCTGTCCATTTCTTATCCCCGCTTTTTGATGGGATTAGATGGTTTTTTTTTTCTTGTAGAGTTCTGTCAGTGCCCTGTATTCTATTGGTCATAAAGTCTATATTTATTGCAGTACCACATAACTTCTTGGATATTTTAGCTTTGTTTTAATTATAGAAATGTAATACTTAATACTTCTCTATTTCCCCCTTAGTTGCTTTGGATTTTAAGGGAGTTTTATGGTTCCAGAATTTATTCATCACTTTGAATGGTGTCACCAGTATTATAAAGGAAATTCTATTTAGCATTTAACTAGGATATGAAAACTATCCAGATGATTAGTGACAGAAGAATGGGTAAGGTAATTATGACATATATACACAACAGACATTTTTAGCTGTAAGAAAATATGAAACCCTAAAATTCACTGCAACTTGTCTGCTTTATTTCACCAATTACTTCTATTTTTAATTCACTATTAAGCCATTTGGTTTTTTTTTTTTAAAACAAACTTTATTTATTATTTAATTGATTGGTTGTTGGGCCATACCCAGCAGAGATCAGAGATTACTTCTCACTTTGCACTCAAGAAATTACCCCTGGCAGGCTGGGGCATATGAATGCCAGAAACTGAACTGGGTCCCTCCCAGGTCGGCTGAATGCAAGGCAAACGTCCTATAGCTGTGCTATCTCTCTGGCCCTATTAAGCCATTTTGGTTGGTTTCTTGCCACTGCCATGCATTGTTACCTTGATTCTGAAGATATAGAGCTATTTTATATAGATTTGTCATTAGAGCACATAGATGCAACCTTTAAAGAAAAAAAATAAAAAGCCAAGTGACTTTTTCTATCAGTGAGTTTATTGAGAGATTCCATTGTTTTCCTTTGAATTATTAGTGGAATATTTTTTTAGTTTCATGCATATAAATTTGTTCGAAATGAATCTTTACAAGCATTAACAGCTGAGTTTGACTAAGGAACAGAAAAGAAAAAAATTATTTTGGGGCTACACCCGGTGATTCTCAGGGGTTACTCCTGTCTATGCTCTCAGAAATCACTCCTAGCTTGGGGGACCAGGGACGCCAGGGGACCGTCCTGGTCAGCTGCATGCAAGGCTGCACCATCACTCTGGCCCTGGAGCAGAAAAGAAATATACCAAAAGAATTTAGGTAGTTCATGGCTTTGTAGAAAAGCTCACAAAATAGGCTGAGAACCAAGGATATGGTTCAAAGGGTAGAGCACAGTCTTTCCTAGTATGAAATGTACTGAGTTTAATTCCTGCCCTTGTTCCATACATAAACAAAGCAAGGAAAGGTAGAAGCATGTGGACCAGAGGGTAGTTCACTAGTAGACTACCCTCCTTGCAGGCTAGAATTGGAAAATTTAATGCTTAGCACTCTCTCATATATACTGCATTCTTAAAGTCATTATCACTTGAAACCCTCAGGTCCACAGCAAAGTCTGGTTTCTGATATACTCCACCAAATGTGTGTTGATTCCACAATTAATGGGTACACTCCTTGGTGAGCTCCACATCCAACGGCTGAACCTTAGTTAAGAGGGTATGATTCCAGTCATGGAAACAACAAAACCAACAAAAACAAAGAAATGAGGGGAGATTAAAAAATTTTTTAATTGAAATAAAAAAAATACAAGGATCTGTACTATGGGAACCAAGGTGGCCAAAGAAAAAACTAATGAAGTCCAAATTTGTGATGCCCATTTCCAGCAACTATAATTAAGAATAGAAATTTTGGTGGGGGGAACAGTGGCGTGGAGCAGTAAGGTATCTGCCTTGCCAGTACTAGCCTAGGACGGACCACAGTTCAATCTCCCGGCATCCCACATGGTCCCCCAAGCCAAGAGAAATTTCTGAGTGCATAGCCAGGAGTAAAATTTTGTAGCAGTAGGTTGCAGGTACCAAAGAGGCATGCTGTGCATATGCCACTGATATATGACAAAAGAAAGAAAACAAGGTCAAATTTCTCAGACCATACATTTCTAAATAGTTCTAAAAATGTCCCCAATTCTTGGATGTACTTTTCTTGGAGTATAACATGAAGTCCATATAAAACATGAACCAGTGGCTCACAGTTGAATGTGGTTTAACACAAATTGTATGATCTAAGTCACATAGTGATTTGCGTCTAAAACATATTAAGTACTGAATCTGTTGGCATGTCACTTGCAAAATCAGGACACAAGAACATGTAGTTTTCTCATCCTCTCTCATGCGAGTCAATGCTCTGGTAGATGCCAACTGGCATAATAAGAAGACTCCCATTCAATTTTATGGAAATGTCAATAGTGAGCTAGAGCTGAGTCCTGGAGGAACCAGCATGCAGGAAGAGCCTCCAACTTCCTTCAAGGCTTCAGATGCCTTCAGCTTTCCTTGGTATCTTAACTGCAAACTTCTTAGAGGGGATGGGTCCAATCCCCACTCTACTAAAGGCTCAAAAACATCATCCACATCGTACAGCTGCTGCCATGCCAATGACACAACTTCACAGCATCATGACTAATCTCTGAAGAGACACCAAATCAAAAACAATTTCAGGTACACTGGTTTTGGGGCTAAAAACACGGGGATCTTCTCAGAGTGAGGGTTTCTTACCCTGCCCCATACACAAAATGCTGGAAGCCCCAGCAGCCATGTCCACTTTCTCAGCTGCCATCATGTCAGCTCATCAACCCAGTTCTACATTGCTGGAGTTCCTTGATCACAGAACACCTCCAATTTCATCCCAGCACAAATTAGAAGGGAAAATAGCATAGAAGCCAATTAGGTTCAAATAATAGAAATAATAACATTATTGTAAACCTCTAGACAATGACTTTCTGATCTCCTTATCAGATATAACAATTTTCACAAATTTTCATATCCTGCAGAATTTTTCAATAATTCCATTAACTATTCAGTTAGAGTAAGCAATATAAAGTAATTCCTTTTTTTGGTTTGTTTTTGTTTTGGGGCACACCCAGTGATGCTCAGGGGTTACTCCTGGCTCTTCCCTCAGAAATCGCTCCTGGATTGGGGGACCATATGGGATGCTGGGGATCGAAGCAGGTCCGTTCTGGGTCAGCTCAGTGCAAGGCAAACACCCTATAGCTGTGCTATTGCTTCAGCTCTAAAGTAATTCCTTTTGTGCCTGCTAAGAGGGCAAGCTTTAGAGGTGGCATGTAGGAAACTGGAGATAATGGTGAAGGAAAAGTTATACTGGTAATGGATTGGTGTTGGAACATTGAATGCCTGAGCCTGAAATAACTATATTATAAACAACTTAGTATTTAAAAAAATTAAAAAATTAGAAGATTTGTGATTTGAGGATTCTGCAATAGTAATTCTGAATAAATCTAAAATAAAATTCAAGGAGCCGGAGTTGTGGCACAGCAGTAGGGTGTTTGCCTTACACTTGGCTGACCAAGGTCAGACCGCAGTTCAATCCCCTGGCATCCCTTATGGTCCCCCAAGCCAGGAGTGATTTCTGAACACATAGCCAGGAATTATCTCTGAGCATCACAGGATATGTCCCCCCCCAAAAAAAATATTCAAAATTTTTTTTTCAAAATGTATCTTTAGAAGTTATTCTGTATCTGCTTCAACAGTTGCTTAATGGAAGATAGAAAATCCAAATGTGTATAATCTTAACCTTCAAAAAGAATTAAATGGAAATCACTCTGTTTATTAGGTGGCAATGAAATCTACAAGAAAATCTTAAGAACAATCAACCAGCTTTATCTTAGAGTAGGGGGAGTCTGCATCTGAGAAGATGAAGAGGAAAGGGTCTGAAGGAGAGAGGCCCATTTTGAGAATGGTTCTTGCTCTGGCTGTGACTCAGCTGGAGACACAGCAGCAGCAGCAGCAGCAGCAGCAGCAGCAGCAGCAGGAGACAATGACCGCCAAGCATCTAAATATATCTTAATAATTTCATTCAACGTGGGCTGGAGACACAGCAGCAGCAGCAGGAGACAATGACCACCATGCATCTAAATATTTAATTGAAAGTGGGGGTACTTACTGCAGGTACAGAAAATGATAGGGAACTATTGCACAATCTTTGAAGAGGAATGTGGGTCTTATCCTGCAAAGTGAGAGTATTAAACTCCAAGAGGCAGAGAAGGCAGCTATTTTTGATGGATGCTCTTTGCTTTGAATGGAATCAAAGCTCTGACTCTGCAAAATCTTCATGTAACCTTGGGCAAGCTTATAAACACTTCAAACTCAGCAGAGCAGGGAGCTGACTATCAGCTGTTCTAGATCCACTTAGTACTTCTGTTTGACTCACCTTGTGTAATGTAGTATAGTAAAAACAAAATTTCTTAGGAAGTCCAAGTAAGGCTCCAGTCCTGAACATTAGAGGCCCTAAGTTCATTTCTTCTTTCTAAAGAACCAGTCAACATTTGAGATTAAAATTTTTCTATTGATGCTCCAAGGAAAGCTGAATTTGTCTGAAATATTGGTTCCACTCATCAGATGCCCACAGCTTATTATTAACCTAGGCAACATGTTTTGCTATTTCTCCCACAGTTTCATGCACTATTTACTCAAGATGTTCAACTTTCCCAACTGGCTTGATGTCTGCTTTTCCTCTCCAGCTTTGCTCATTCCTGTAGTAAATACAAGGTGAAAGATCCAATAGGATCCCAGGACCTGATTTATATTCATTCCCCTTGGGGTAGCAGCTCTACACACAGGTGGAGTCCATCATTGTCTTCTCTGTTGACTTAAAGCAAGGGCAAATGCTCTGTGGTAAGTGGAAAGACCCAAAAAATCTGCATCCACTGAATGTGGGGGCACAAGAGACACAGAGAAGATCATGTGATAAGGTCAAGGCAGGAGGTTTGGAGTCAAGAATGAGGCTTTTTTTTTTTTTTTGAGATACCAAGTTTGTAGGTTTTTTCTAACAGCTTAGTTGACTTTAAAGTTAGTTTCTAATTATTCTCAAAAAATCTTTTATGTTGTCTTACTAGATCTGAATGAAAAAAAAAAACACTTTTATTAGAGTGTTTCAATTAGATTTCCAGACCAATTAGGCCTCTGATGACCAGGATAACTTATGGCTATTAATATCACTGTCACTCGTCTTCCTTCTGTGGCCATAGGTTCCATAGTGGTATAATGAGGGATGCTGGCAGAAAAACTGAAGAGACCATGTACTTCATCTCCTATTATTTTATGTCCTTAGGTATGGAATCCTGTCCTATCTGTGTTACAAAGACAAAAACTGCCACCCTGTGATTTAAGATACCTCCAGTAAATACTTTTTATTGAACTCTCCTCCATCTAAAATAATACTACAAAATGACATTACAGTATTCTCATACTGATTAATTATTTTTGTTTCCGTTTTTTAAATTTTATTTAAACAATTGTGATTTACAAAGTTATTCATTGGGTTTTTAGACATAAAATTGCTGCAAGCGTCTTGCATCTCAGCATCTCTAGTAGGGAGCAAATTCTTCACAAGAGGGAAAGGGATAACACGAGCGGCCGAATGTGAAATAATGAAACCACACACAGAATATGTGGGGTCAACACATCTTCTAGCAGGAGTGTGATAAGTTTAATCTTTAAGCAGGGGGCTTTATAAGGGGAAACACCAGTCATAGGTATAGAGAAGAATGTTTACAATCACAAAGCAAAGTTTAACAGTAAACAGTACTTGAGCTATGGGTGTGAGTCATAAGGATTCTGAATTACAAAAGAGAAGGTTATAACTCAAGGCAGCTCTTTGAAAGCTTACTTCAAATGCAAAACCAGGGATTATTAGGAAAATATCTAGGAACATGGTCTTCACTGAGCTGGGCTCTATTGTTTTAGAAGTCAAGTAAAGGAAGGAGCCAAATCCCCTAAGGTGTGGTTCCCTTTTTCTGAGAAGAGTCAATAGTCCAAGATCTGTATTCTGGCTATGCCCTTGATTACCAGAAGCTGCAAGGACATATTTGAAAAAGTGAAAAATATTGTTTTTGCTTTTAGGTGCTAAATATTATCCAGAAAAGGTGTTTTCATAGTCATTTTTGGTGCTAGAATATCTGAGCCAAATTATTTGATAGAGGTCATAATTTTGCCTGAGATTTTACAAAGGAGAGATATTCAAATAATGACGGAAAATGTAATACCAAGCATAGATTTTTCTTTTCAGAAATTCTTCAACTATCCACACAAGGGGAAAAGGCATCCACAGCAGGCCTTTTGAGGAACCCTGTAGGGGTTATTTCAGTTCTCCACACCAGGAAAATCTGGGGATACATCTGGTGGGCTGATCTCCCCTAAAAGTTTATGCATGCTGTAGCATAAAGTGTTTCAGGATCAGCCCTACAACCAGTGTCAATTTCCCTCCACCAATATTCTCAGAGTTCATACAGTGCCACCACTCCCTGCCCCAACCTGCAGTCCTAATAGGACCCTGTTAAGTGTTTTTGTTTTTGTTTTTTTAATTTTGGGTTTCATTATTTATTGCTTGCTGTTGACTCTGGCTTGGATATTTAGCTCTGCTCTTTCTTAATATTACCAATGCCTCTGATACCCCTTAAGCCCTGTTTCCTGTCATTTTATGTGTATTTTTATTCTCCCTTCATACAATTTCTTTCCTAATCTTCACTATATTCTGGGGCCTAGAGTGTTCTTGACAATTTTTATCTTAGACTATTACATTTCTTCATGCAGTTATTCTAAATACCATATATAAGTGATATTATTCTGTATTTATCCTTCTTCTGGCTTACTTCATTTACCATAACATCTTCCAGTTTCATTCATGTTGCAGCACATTGTATGATTACATCATTCTTTTCAACTGTGTAGTATTCCATAGTATCTATGTACCATATTTTCATGATCCACTTGTCTATTGTTGGGCCTCTAGGTTGATTCCAACTCTTATTCTACTGAGTGTTGCAATGAATAGTGCAATGAATACCTTTGGATGGATGTGTTGGTTTTAATTTTTTTGGTAGGGGGAATTGATACCCAAAAGTGGGATTTCTAAATCATATGGCAGTCTTATTTTGAGTTTACTGAAAACCTTCCATATTGATTTTCATAGGGATTGGACAAGGCAGCATTCCTACCAGCAGCGGATAAGCATTCACTTTTCACCACATCTTCACCAACACAAGTGATTCCAAATATTTTGATATGTTCCATTCTCCCTGATGTGAAGATGTCATCTGCATTTGAATTTCACGACAAGTGATGATGAGCATTATTCATGTGCCTGTTGGCCTTCCTCAGAGAGGTTTCTATTTATTTCTTCCCATTTTAATGGAGCTTTTAGATTTTGTGGGGATAACCTTTGAGAGTATACTGTGTGTCCTAGATATCAATCCCTTATTTGATGTGTTGAGTGCAAATATTTTTTTCCCACTCAGTCAGCTATCTTTTAGTTTTAGTCCATTTCTTTTGCCATATAGAAACTTTTTAGTTAGATGGGGTCCTATTTATTTAGATTTGATTCTATAGCCCTTGCTGTGGACATCATATCACTGAAGATTCCTCTGAGGCCTAGATTTTAGTGTTCTGCCTGTTTTCCTTAATGCACTTTATGGATTCAGGTCTGATGTCAGGGTTTTTGATCCACTTTAAATTGACTTCTGTCATATTGATTAATTTTTACATTAACATTTATTCTATAACTTGTCATATATGTTTGGCTATTTGACTGTCACCGAGGCTGCAAACTCAGTTTGCCGAGTTCCTGCCTGTTTGATCTACTACTGTGACACTTATTTTAGGGCCTTATTCTTAAAGAACAGACACAAATAAATAAATAGTTGTTGATGTACATTTATGCTTAAGAATTAACCTGGAATGAGTTATACCCACTGAAATGTCAACAGTATTCTCTGAATACTAGGACTAGGGTTTATTTATTTATTTTTTTGATTTTTGGGCCATACCCAATGATGCTCAGGGATTACTTCTGGCTATGCTCTCAGATATTGCTCCACACTTGGGGGACCATTTGGGATGCCGGGGATGGAACCCAGGTCCATCCTGGGCAGCTGCATGCAAGTCAAATGCCCTACTACTGTCCTGTCTCTCTGGCCCTAGGGTTTATTTTTTAAGTGAGTTATTTTTTTTATTAATAATTTTTATTTTGACCAAAGTGAATTACAAATCATTCACAGTAGTATTTCAGGTACATAGTGACATTGAATCAGGGGCATTCCCACCACCAGTGTTGTCCTCCCTCCATGTCTGTTCCCAGCATGCATCACATATCGCCCTTCCTTTGCCCCCCGGGCTGCTAGTATAAATGGTCCCTTCTGTGTATAGCTTGTTGTAGATTGGGTATTGATTCTGTTGTAGTTGGCTTTGGAAGTGAGCTATTTTTATATTAAAATTATTAATTAAAATACAATCCCTTATAATGATGTTTAAGGACTATCAGAATCGGACTTCAGCAATCTACTCCCCAGATTACATCTTATTCTTTCTCCCATTTGATCATAGCTCACCAGCCACATTGACATTCCATAATTCTTTTATACTAGCTCTTTGTTAGCATGAAAGGGAAATATCTTTTTTTATTTTGATCTTTCTATACTGAATACTTCTTCCCTAGCATGATTATAATTTTATGAGATTATTACTGTATACCTAAAAATGTATTATAATGTTCCTAGTCTTTCCTGGATGGTAGAATTGGTTACACTGTAGTTAAGATGCACAAAGTTTGTCATTCTTTATTTCAAATTTTATTTGGAAGTAGGGACAAAAAACCCCATAATTTAGACTTTTTTTCAGAAAGTTATTTACAAGGATACAATACCACAAGGGCTTTTGTCTACACAACTGGGCCTTGAGAAGTCAGGTTATTCTAGAATATCTCAGGCTCAGAAAGTGGAAAGTAAAGAAAGAGCCAAACTATAGGAACTGACTGCTTAGGAAATAATGAAAAACCTGTGGTATGTTTTTTTAGCTGTGGGTATATTTTTTTCCTCTTCTCTCATAGGCTTTATGGCTGGGACTCTTAAAACTTAAGCTGACAAAGAAGTTTAGCAAGAGAGAAATGTACAAATGTTCACAGGCTGTGCATGCACACAGGGGAGACTCAGCTGAATAGTCATTCAAAGACTGGTTAGAACTTGGTGCTTGTAGAGGATCTTAGTAAAGAACAATGAATTTATAGATAGAAACACACACAGGATGTAGGTGAGGCAAATTTAAGATGAATTCAAGAGGAAATTAGTGGAAGACAGACTAGTTGTACCTTGATATCTTATCTGTTAACAAAATAGAGTCCAGTGAGGTGATTATGACTTGAGGTAAGATCCTTTTCCCTCTCTGTCTGCTATTTCTCAGGATTTTTTTTTTTTGTTTTTGTTTTTGGGTTACACCCGGCCGTGCTCAGGGGTTACTCCTGGCTGTCTGCTCAGAAATAACTCCTGGCAGGCACGGGGAACTATATGGGACACCGGGGTTCGAACCAACCACCTTTGGTCCTGCATCGACTGCTTGCAAGGCAAACGCCAAACGCCGCTGTGCTATCTCTCCGGGCCCTTCTCAGTTGTTTTTAGCTCAAAATAATTCTTATGCCAAAGTGACACATTTTAGGGAAAGTATGCTCTATACCTCCATATAACACAATGAAATATAACAGAACTGGCCCAAGAAGTAAACAGTATCCCTTTTACAGCCATAGAGCATTTATTTTGTGAGAATATTTTTTTTAAACCTTCTGACCCTTGTTTTCAAACCCAATATTTTTTAAACCTTCTGACCTTTGTTTTCAAACCCAATCAAGTACAAAATAGTACTTAAAATGTGAATGTTACACCTTTCTGTGTTTTATCAATCCCACTGGTGCGCGCTTTTTTTTTTTTTTAAACAAAAAACCACGTCATTTTCAGTCAACTGTAGGATTTCCAGATTAGGCATTGCCTAGTCACAACTGTTCATTTTTCATGAAATAAAAGAGACTCGGTAGCTTAAACAGCAGTCAAGCAACTACTTAATGGAGCCGCTCTTTGCTCTTTATTTCTACCAACTGATTTTAATCTCTGCATTTTTTTTGCTAAAAGAACAGAAAATGCACCTATTCTGCACTGTCACCTTCAACAACGCTGCAGCATTTTGCAGCATTATTGAAAACCAAGGTTTCTGATAGTCCTTTCCCTTTAAAAAAAAAAAAAAAAAGAACAACCAAACAAGGCCTGTGGTGGGCGGGAGAAGGTTGCAGACTGCGGCAAAGGCTACGTAGAGACCCGTCTTGGTTCTATAAGCTTTTCAGAGCTTGCTGTTTAGACTTCAGCAAACTGCCTACGGACGCGATGCTTACAGCTCAGAGGATATCTGAGGACCCAGGAGATAACAAAGGTTGAATGAACTGAAATGCGCACTCTCTTCGGCTCCTGAGTTCGCCCCTGGTCTGCACCCACTGCGGCTGTTTGCAGGAATCCTGGAGCATTTACCGAGAGTGAGAGTGGCGGCCTTCCAGAAGACCCTCCTGCAGCCTGCGGGGCAGTGGTGAATAATGCTCACCATTGATTCTTTAAATGTGCAGTGTGGGCAGCTGCTCGTGGGCTTGGGGGCCTGGCACGCATCGGGGATGCATTTCTGGAGAGAACCCTGGTGCTGGGATGAGTCTACATGTTCTTGTGACTTTAGTCTACTCCCGGGGCTGAGTGGGTGGGGTAGAGGTGGGGTATCAGGTTTTTAGGGATTTTAGGGAGTTGAGGAGTCCTGTGGAAAAGAAGTGGGGTTCTTCAGGTAGCTGAGTTTAGTTGACAGGCTTGACCTTGTTTTTTCACAGCAGGCTCTGAAGTGATGAAGTATATTATAGAACGCCTAATATAATCGTACTCAGAAATCGACTTTTCGTTAACATTTTGGTAGTTGTCTTATTTTATGGGAGTTCCGCGACCATTGTATTCTTAGAAAAATTGTTCCAGTTTTAACAGAAATCTGCCCTGTTTTCTTTTCTCTCTTTGTAAGGTACCCATCTTCCCTTGGTCTTTAATTTTTCAAGAGCTGAAGAATGAAAGTTTGTTTCATTTAAATACAAGGCCTTCTGCAGGTTAATTCCTGTTTTTCCCAAGCAGGAGGTGTTCCCCATAGGTGTTCCTGGAGGTTTTCATTCCCCCCACTTTTTTTTTAAGTCACTTACTGATGACCACATACATATTACATTAATACCTGGCTATCATGTTCATGTTTGAACGGTTTTATTTAAGATCAACTAACTTTCTTCTTTGTTTTTTTTTTCAAGTCCTCTTTATACTGTGAACCAGAGAAGCCTAATTCCTTTCCTCCCTGAGCTCCACTTCGAATCCTCTTCCTCCTTTCTAGATTTTTTTTTTCTGGGACTTTTTGACTGGCCAATTTCTTCTTCCTTCCCTTCTCTCTACATCAAGACTACTTTAATCTCCCTTTCAAAAACTTCAAGCCACATTTTCTGTATCTCTCTTGACCTCACTTGCTTTGTAAGATTTTTTCCCCTGTAAATGTGCTATTTTGTTTTTGATATAAGGATTGAGACAGCCTAATAATAACTTTTAAAGAACAACTACTTTATGTTAGATTTGTTACAGGTGTGAGTTGAGTTGTGCCATGTAGAGTGGTGCTGCCTCTGGAAATTTGCCTAATTTTGGTGAGGTTTGGGTCCTTCTATCAGATATAATTACCTTTATGTTCACACCATTATCACAGGATGCAGAAGAAGTTGAATATGTGAAGGTACCTAGCACAATATTTGGCACTGTGTAGTTATTTAACAGATGGCTCATTTTCCCACTTCAACCACCCATCTATAGGAAAGTGGGCTTAAGTGATTTCTCACAACATTCCCTAAAGGAATTAATTTGTGAAATGATATTATGACTGAGTTCATCTTAATTTAGTTCTGATCAGTTCAGAAAAAATATATTTTATACTAGCTAAGGCTCTCTGACATACAAAAATAATGCCAGTATTTCCATATTACTATCATTCCAATCTTTCATTGGAGGGAAGGTACACTTGCATTAGATAGCCATATTAAATTTTTTGTGAGGGCAGCGGAGCCAGGGATTTTATGTCCCTCATATGTCCTCTCATAAGGCCAAATGAGGACATTAGACTGAAGCAAAGAATTTTAAATTAGAAATTAGCATAATTCACATACTGCTCTAATTCTCTCTCTTCTCTCTTTATAACCTTTCTTCATCTCCCACTTAGTAAAGATTTAAAAGCTTGGGATCAAGCCATGAAGATGTGTCCAGATACCTAAGGGGGACCAGGAAGAAATTGGAAGCACACTAGATTAGGAGGTGAGGCACTAGCTGACCTTAGCTTCTCTTTGGACTCCTTGGAAGGGCATTTTAACTGTATCTCTGAGATAAAAGGTATGAAGTGGGTCATCTTTAAATTTCTATTAAGTCCTGGGAACATAATTCACAGAGGTGTTGGGGCAGATATGATCAGTCTATAACAATCATCTTATCAAATAATATGCTTTTACTCATTGTCTATTTTTACTTATTTTACCTTATTTACTTAATTTACTTTATTGAAACAGTCAACTTCATCTCATCACATCTTGTAAAGTGTAAAGTGACTAGGATTCAACTCTGTCTTATTTTTTTAAGAAAAGGTGATTGACTAGTCACGAAATGATATTTAAGTTTGCTTTTCTTGCCCTGACTTGCTGTCCCCACCCAAAAACACCCCTTCCTTGCACAGCATGGATATCAATGTGGTTCTTGGTTCTGTAAAGAGAAATGGATGATGCACTTATAGTACCATTATGTATGCTAAAAAGTTGATTTGCTAGTTACTTGGATTTTAAATTTCTTTTTAACTGTTAGATCTGACAACCTTAGGTAATTAAAACCTTAATGTGTAAATTATATAATATTTCATTAGAATCTTATTAGATTATTAATGTATTTGATTTTTAAGCTTAAAATATGAACTTGTGATCATATGTCACATACCTGATTGGTTTATTAATGTTTTAGTTTATTACATTGGAAATTTTTATTTATGAAACTGTTAAGAGCAATGTTTAATAGACAATGTAGCTATGCCTACCACCATAGTGTCAAGGTACCTCCACCACTGTCCCAAGGTCCCTCCTCACCACCCTGTTACCCGTTAGCATGCTGAATTGAGTTGTCTCTATAGACTGACTCTCAGGGTCTACTACCATAAGTTAATATTCATTCCTTTACTCTGTTCATACTCTACAGATGAGTGAAATTATTTGGTATCTGTTCTTGTTTTGACTCACTTTCTTCAGCAGGATGCCCTCCACTGGTTTTCTAGTGAACAAAAGTATATTTATATTCTCTTCATAAGGCAACATTCTTACTACTAAAGGTTAATATTCAGTGATGCACAATTGAAGTATTGAATGCAGTTTTAATATATCATTAAAAAGAGTTATTAATATAATTCAAATACCACATAACCCACCCATGTGGTATATCATATTTATGTAAAATTTTATCTTTGAAGGTTATGGGCATGTCGAGCCAACTTGTTGAAGAAGCTAGAGATGGTACAGTTATATTGAATTTACCTAGCTCTGGGCCGACTGGATTTGGTCTCCAGCATCCTATATGGTCCTTCAAGCATGAGTAGCAGAAGTGACTCCCGAGTGCAGAGCCAGGCAGAATCTCTGAACAATACTGGTGTGACCTCCCAAAAAAGTAAAAAAAAAAAAAAAAGTTAAACACCTTGATTACATACATGATTGTGTTTGGGTTTCAGTCATGTAAAGAACACCACCCATCACCAGTGCAACATTTCCATCACCGATGTCCCAAGTCTCCCTCCCCACCCAACCCCTCCTGTACTCTAGACAGGCTTTCTATTTCTCTCATACATTCTCATTGTTAGGATAGTTCACAACTCATTCCTGTTTGTGGTGAGTTTTATGAGGTGAGCTGGAACTTCCAGCTCTTTTCTCTTTTTGTCTGAAAATTATTATTGCAAGAATGTCTTTCATTTTTCTTAAAACCCATAGATGAGTGAGACCATTCTGCATCTTTCTCTCTCTCTCTGACTTTTTTTTTTTTTTTTTGGTTTTTGGGCCACACCCATTCGATGCTCAGTGGTTAATCCTGGCTAAGCGCTCAGAAATCGCCCCTGGCTTGGGGGGACCATATGGGACACCAGGGGATCGAACCGTGGTCCTGATCCTTGGCTAGTGCTTGCAAGGCAGACACCTTACCTCTAGCACCACCTCGCTGGCCCCTCTCTCTGACTTATTTCACTCAGCATAATAGATTCCATGTACATCCATGAATAGGAAAATTTCATGACTTCATCTCTCATGACAGCTGCATAATATTCCATTGTGTATATATGTACCACAGTTTCTTTAGCCATTTATCTGTGGAAGGGCATCTTGGTGTTTCCAGAGTCTTGCTATGGTAAATAGTGCTGCAACGAATATAGGTGTAAGGAAGGGATTTTTGTATTGTATTTGTATTGTATTTGTGTTCCTAGGGTATATTCTTAGGAGTGGTATAGCTGGATCATATGGGAGCTCGATTTCCAGTTTTGGAGGAATCTCTGTATTGCTTTCCATAAAGGTTAAACTAGATGGCATTCCCACCAGCAGTGGATAAGAGTTCCTTTCTCTCCACATCCCCACCAACACTGTTTGTTCTCATTCTTTGTAATGTGTGCCAATCTCTGGGGTGTGAAGTGGTACCTCATAGTTGTTTTTATTTGCATCTCCCTGATGATTAGTGATGTGGAGCATTTTTTCATTTGTCTTTTGGCCGTTTGTATTTCTTCTTTGTCAAAGTGTTTGTCCATTTCTTCTCCCCATTTTTTGATGGGATTAGATTTTTTTTTTGTAAAGTTCTGTCAGTGCCTTGTATATTTTGGAGATAAGCCCCCTATCTAATGGGTATTGGGTGAATAGTTTCTCCCAATCAGTAAGTGGCTCTTGTATCCTGGGCACTATTTCCTTTGAGGTGCAGAAGCTTCTCAGTTTAATATATTCCCATCTGTTAATCTCTGCTTTCACTTGCTTGGAGAATATAGTTTCCTCCTTGAAGATGCCTGTAGTCTCAATGTCCTGGAGTGTTTTGCCTACAATAAATTTCTTAATACAATTATTTTATATATTACAGATAAATGAGATCATCTTGTATTTGTCTTTCTTCTTCCAGGTTACTTCACTCAACATATCTTCCATTTCTAACCAGGTCGCAACAATTACATGATTTTATCATTCCTTGTAGCTACATGGTATTCTATTGTGCATATGTACCACATCTTCCTAATCTGTTCAGTTGTCATTGCACACCTAGGTTGGTTTCATATCTTAGTTATTATATAAAGTACCAGCAATGAATAGTGATGTGCATACATCTTTTTGAATGAAAGTTTTAAGACTTGGAGATAGATTCCCCCAACGTGAAATTGTTAGATCATAGAGCACCTCAATTCTAAGTTTACTCAGAACTCTATATACCTTTCTTCATGAGGATTGAACCAGATAACATTGGCACCAGCAGTGGATGTGAGTTTCTTTTTTCTTTTCATTCCTGCACAGATATTCCTACTCTTTTGATATACACCATTCTCATTGGTGTGAGGTGATATCTGATTTTCATCTTGATTTGGGTTTCCATAATGATAAGTTGATACTGAGCACTTTTTTATGTGCCTCTTGGCAACCTGTTTTATTTATTTATTTATTTTTTTATCTCTGAGAAGTGTCTGTTCCTTTAGTGTACTCATTTTTTGATAGAATTTTTGAATTTGTTTTGTTGATCCTTATTCGTACTTTATATATTCTAAATATTTAATCCTTATAAAGTATTGAATGTGAATATTTTTTTATCCAATTAGCTGTCCTTAGTTTTAGTCTTTGTTTCTTTTTTTGTGGGGTGGACCACACCAGCTAATGATCAGGGGTTACTTTTGGCTCTGTGCTCAGAAATTAGTCCTGGCAGGCTCTGGGGACCAAATGGGATGCCACAGATAGAATATGTTTTGGTTCTGTGTAAGGCAAATGCCCTACCTACTGTTCTATTGCCCTGACCCCTGAGCCTGTGTTTCTTCTGCCATGTAGGACCTCTTTGATTTGTTTTAGTTCCATTTATTTGTTTTTGATTTTGTTGCTTTTGCTAGTGGTATCACATCATTGAAGATACCTTTCAAGTCCAAATCTTAAAGATTTCTGCCTATATTTTCCTCAACATATTATATAGTTTCTGGTTGTTTCTCTAGGTCTTTAATCCACTTTGACTTGACTTTTGTGTAAGGTATGAAATATAGATCAATTTTTCATGTTTTGCATGTAGTTTTTCATGTTTTTTCATGTAGTCGTTCATGTAGTTTTTCCAGGACCATTGAAGAGGCTATCTTTTTTTTTTGTTTTGTTTTGTTTTGTTTTGTTTTTGGGTCAGATCCGTCAGCATTCAGGGGTTACTCCTGGCTCTATGTTCAGAAATCGCTCCTGGCAGGCTCAGGGGCCATATGGGATGCCGAGATTCGAACCCCCATCCTTCTGCATGCAAGGCACACACCCTACCTCCATGCTATCTCTCCGGTCCATGAAGAGGCTATTTTATCCCTTTTTATGTTTTCATCTCCTTTATCAAAAAACTGTCCAAATATATGGGGTTTTGAGACAGGACTTTTTTTGAGGAACTTTCAACAAAGTAGACATGGAAGATTTATATAATACAGAAAGAATTTGGAAGACTGAAGGCATAGATACATATATTTTTGATTAGACCTGAAATACAATGTCTTTTCTGTTGTATATTTCACACAGGAAACTTTAATTACATATAATTAAGTAGATCCTATCTTAGGTTTATTTTTGGTCTCTTTAATATTCATTTATGTCCATACTATGTGCCCATTTGAGGTAAAATGATGGGTGAGCTGATAGTGACCTTTTCTATGGCACATAGTAAAGACAAAACTAGGTCATTAATGACATTAGCAATTCTTGCTTTCTTGTACTTTGCTCTATTGATTCTTAGGCTGAATTAATCTGATTTGTCTATGCTGTAAAGATGCCATTTTAAAATTTGTGCTGACTCATGCCTTGTTCTGACTTTCAGGAGGGCAAGGCAAGCTACACTGAGGGTATTCCCAGGTCAGTGCTCCTGGGAACACCATGTCCATGTTCTTGTAATATTAGGGACTTTCAAGGGTAAATATCCACATAGCAGAGAGATAGTTCACATCTCCAAATGAATTTGTTTGGTTTAACATGACAAAAGACTCTTTAGTTCCTACCATTAGGTGAATGTCTTTGTTTTTCTCAGGAGATCACTTATTCTGGCACTGTTTTGCAGAAAAGGATTAAAGACTGTTTCTGGGGAAACTGAAACCATTGTGAGAGATAGATCTGCAGAGGTGTGCTTGTAAGCACTGCAACTCTGGCACATTGGCAGGGGTGGGGGTCAACCCTCAATGTCATCAATTCCCTTAGGACATAGGACCCCAATAGAAAAGGCTTTACTAGTTCCAAGTTTATGCAGAATAGATGAGGTTTTTCTAGGAATAAGGTATTTCACATATATATGGTTAGGTCGTAGCCAACAATGCAGTGGACATATTCCTGGAAATACTCAGGAAACCCTTTGTCATGCTGAGAAATGAACCTGTGTTGGCACATGCAAGGCAAGTGCCTTACCCCAGTACTATTGCTTTGTTTTCTTCTTTATATTTATATTTCATATTTTCAGGAAATATCTTTGCTTTCCCTTGTGTGACAACCAGGTGTTTATGTGTTTATATACTAATTCCAGGGACATATGGTTTTTCTTCCTTGGTGGTGAAGTATTCATTCTTGCTGAAACTCCTTTTACTTACCAGGGTTAAAAGCATATCACCCTTGACTTTTTTTTTTTTGGTTTTTCAGGCCACACTCATTTGATGCTCAGGGGTTACTCCTGGCTAAGCGCTCAGAAATTGCCCCTGGCTTGGAGGGACCATATGGGACGCCGGGGATCGAACCGTGGTGGCAATCTTTCCTTGGCTAGCGCTTGCAAAGCAGACACCTTACTTCTAGCGCCACCTCGCTGGCCCCCACCCTTGACTTTCAAGTGGCCTTGATTTAAGCTCTGAACTTTCTGGCTGTTTCTCTTTCAAATAGTATTACTCAAAGACAGATTCAATTCAGTGAATAGATGGAACAGCCATGTTTCTTTCTTACCCTTTAATGAGATCACGGTTGGCACTTAGTTACTATGGGCATACTTCAGGTTGCACAGTAGGATATTTTAAATGGGAAGGTCTAAAAGTTATTGAGTGAACACATTTTAGGCCTGGCAACAACTTCAGAGACAAATAAGCAGATTCCATAGCAGTCAAGGATGGAGGTCCACCCTTGTTCTCTAGTTGCAGGTTCTAAATTGTTTGGAACATCATTTGGTTAAAGAATTTGGATTACTAAGCAAATCATGAATACATTTCCTCACACTTCATTTTGTTAAACAGTATTGCATCAACTGGATCAAGAGGTAATATAGGAAGTAATTGCCTTTCATACCAATAAACCCAGGTTCAATATCCTATACCCTGAGCATGACTAGGAATAAGCTCTTAGTACTTACAAATGTGGTTCTCCCCACCAAAACCAAAACAAACCAACAAAACAAAATGTGAGCCAAAAGTGTATCATCTAAAACTTGAAAAAACTATATTTTATTACCTTTAACTAGTATTTTAATACTTTTAGCAATTTTTATAACTGTTATTAGATTTAGTTCAAAATTGTCTTTTATGGGAAGTTTTCAGGGTATTTCCTTCTTTCTTTATTTGCTTCCTTTAGTTCACTTACCAATATACTGATATGAGAGATTGGGAAGAGAAAAGATAAATTTAATTTTGCAGACATTGAAGTCCATAAGATACAAGGACTTCCTGTCTGAACAAAAGAGCCATTTTATAAAACAACAATGAATCTATCAAGAACACACAAGACAAAGAACTTCTTGAAAGTTTTGAATTGGAAACTTATGGTGTGGAAACTTATGGCTGAGTTTGCTTAATCAGTCCTTGTCAGTTTGCTCTGGCCTTTGTCACTGACATTAAGGGAGTGGAATCTCTTGATCACTTTTGCAAGGAGGGAACTTATTTTTTGCTTTTCTTTTTTTTTTTTTTTAGTTTTTGTTTTTGCATTTCATCAGGTGGTGCTGAGGCCTTACTCTTGGGGGACTATGTGGGGTGCTAGAGATGAAATCAAGTTGGCTACATGCAAGGCAAGCACCTTAGCCACTGTATTATTGCTCCAGCCCTAGGAGAGTAATGTATAGATAGATTTATTTCTTGCTCTTTGTGGAACAGAGAGAATGATGGTAGAGAAAATTATGGCTTTACTTTGTTTAGTTTGGTTTATTTTATGTTTATTTTGCCTTCTCAGTGATGTTTGAGGATATAGGACTTACTCCCTGCAATGGTCAGACCACTGGATCAGACAGTTCAATGATAAGTTTTGATAATCAGATACTGTTTTGGCCCAGTGATGCAGGGGGTCTCAACCAGGGCAACCCTAGGTGGTTCTAGGGGGCCTTTCAATGCTAGCTGTTGAACTTGGCATGTCTGACTTGAAAATTTCTGCCCATTTAGAAGAGTTAAGAGTTTCACGTATTCATTAATTTCTTAGGCTTAGACTAACCAATTATTATGAAACTTTGGCAAATTTTGGAATGGACTGTTCTGATATTTAATCATCTGATTACTTAGCATGTTTAGAGGGCAGGCTACCCTTATTGATAGATGATGAAACTATGTAGAGGGAAATTATGCAATTTTCAGGTTCCAGCATGTCATATTCACAAAATGATAGGACAGAACCAGCTTTTTTCCCTTGTAATAGAAGAGAAAGAAAATATCTGTGAGCTTGTGTTATCAGTAGGGATTGAGGCTAGAATTTTGAAGCAGAAGATCAGTGTTTAACTTCCAGTATCTAGAAACCAGTTTTCTTTTTTTTTTTTTTTTTTGTGGTTTTTGGGTCACACCCGGCAGTGCTCAAGGGTTATTTCTGGCTCCAGGCTCAGAAATTGCTCCTGGAAGGCACGGGGGACCATATGGGACATGGGATTCGAACCGATGACCTCCTGCATGAAAGGCAAACGCCTTACCTCCATGCTATCTCTCCAGCCCGAGACCAGTTTTCTTATCCATAAAATGAAATTAATATTTTATATGTTATGTTTACATATTCCTATCAGTTGTGAGTCTGAAGTAAGTCATATCAATGAAATAATTTAAAATGAAAATACTACATGTTAGGTTATAGAGATAATATAGGAGGTAAGACCAGCCATTAACATGCTGCTAAACCCATCCCATCCTTGGTATCTGAGCCAGGAGTATTCCCTGAACATAGAACTTGGAGTAAGCCTTGAGCACCACCAGGTTACCCCTAAAGTCATAAAGATTGACATCATTTGTCTGTCGAGGGGCCTTGTAAATTTTGCTCATTTTGTACGCTTCATGACCTCCATCCCCTTCATAAGCTATAAAATGAGGAAAACATCTGACCTTCTGCTTTTGTAAAGTCATCTTGAGAATATAATTATTATATCTCTAACTATATAGAGGTAAGAGACTATGATCTAAGCACTACATGCAGAATTTCCTAGTAATTTAAAAGTGGTTGCCGGGGCCCGGAGAGATAGCACAGCTGTGTTTGCCTTGCAGGCAGCCGATCCAGGACCAAAGGTGGTTGGTTCGAATCCCGGTGTCCTCCCATATGGTCCACCATGCCTGCCAGGAGCTATTTCTTTTTTTTTTTTTTTTGGTTTTTGGGCCACACCCTGTGACGCTCAGGGGTTACTCCTGGCTATGCGCTCAGAAGTTGCTCCTGGCTTCTTGGGGGACCATATGGGACGCCGGGGGATCGAACCGCGGTCCGTCCTAGGCTAGCGCAGGCAAGGCAGGCACCTTACCTCCAGCGCCACCGCCCAGCCCCATTTTTAGGGAGCTATTTCTGAGCAGACAGCCAGGAGTAACCCCTGAGCATCGCCGGGTGTGGCCCAAAAACCCAAAAAAATAAAAAAATAAAAAAATAAAAGTGGTTGCCAATACATGTGGGTCTTTACAACCTTTAGGAATAAGTTTTGGTATATATTTTCATAAGGTCTGGTATGAAAATACTGATAATAGTAAATTTGAAAGAAAGGAAGTGTTGCTACTGAAGGAGGCACTCAATTTAGTGTGAATACAGTGAGAATCCATTGTAAAATTTTTCCCTGACTCTTTCTCTTTAACTCTTTTCTTAAACCTTATACCTTATATCTTATACAATAAAGTTGTCAAACTTTATTAAGTAAACTCATTCCATTTTACCTAATGCCTAAGATCTAGTATGATAACAAAATTTACCAAAGACTTAATTACTATAAGCAAAAATGTCATTATGCAGTTAACATGTTATACATTTATTTTCAATGTTATTTTACACATGAAAATATTTTACAGCACAAATTAATATTAAAATGAAAATATTCATACAAAGAATATATAATTGGAATTGCTTACATACTTTTTAGGTTGCTCCTTATTTATCAATATCAAGAGTTCTTTATATTTTGAACACTTCATTTTTGTCAATGATATGAGTAGCCAATATAGTCTGCTGATTTTTATGGCTTGCCTTATTTAATTGAACCTGTTATTAATTTTAGTGTGGCTCTAATGTAAACATCTTATTTTATGGCTTGTGCTTTCTATTTTTTGTTGTTCCAGGAATTTTCTTCTAGCTTAAGGCCATAAAGCTATTGGCTTATGTACTTAATTTTTAATTTTTAAGATTTGATTTTCTGAAATTGATTTTTATGTACAGTGTGAGGAGTAGATTCATTTTTAGTGTATTATATGTTTCTGTGTACATAATTATTTGGTAACATTTTTGAATGGTCTGGCATCCTCCCACTAAATTCTCTAAGTTCCTCTGGCATGAATTACTTTTCCATTAACTTATGGATTTGTTTCTTGTCTTTTTACTTAATTGTATTGTGTAAAGGTGATGGTTAATATAGATTTCTGTGGGAGTTTGACATCTAGTAAAGCAAGTCTTACCCTTATTCTTCTAGAGGAGTATTTTTGTCCCTGTTTTCTTCCATAAAACTTTTTCTAAAAAGATTGCAAGGAATCTACTTGGAAGCCTTTGACTTAAGAGATCAAGTTGAGAAATGCTGACATGTCAAACTTCCTGTCCATTTAGTCCTCTTTAATGTTTTTTTATTAAAAATGGTAGATATTCTTAACTTTTTATTATAATTATAAAAGTTTGTTATCTTTATTCTGAAGATAACTTTTTTCTTATTGAATATATTTAGAAAACATGTTTACAAGTAAATTTTTGCTGGTATGTAAAATGCAATTAAATTGAAATTAGTAGTCTTGATAAACTATTAATCATTTCTTTCAAATTTACTCTTATCAGTATTTGCATACTCTGCTGTTGATCTATCTGAAAATACAATTCTTTCTGTTAATGGGAACAATTTTGTTTCTTCTATTCTTTTTTTTTTTTTTTTTTTAGTTTCAATAAGTTTTTATTGAGAATATTCTGCATGCAAGTATCCACATAGGTCGGGAGGATACAAATAACACAACTAATGAAACAGAAACTTTAGAACAATATTATTTATCAATAATGATAAATTCCATAAAATCTGCCTTACAATGTAGAGAAAATTACATTCTGACAATGACTGACAAAGTCACAAACACTAATGTGAACATTGGCCTTGAATTTCCTAGGATAGTTTGAGAAAGTCAGGTTTGTATGTTGTTTTTAATTTTAGGCACGATTCCAGGTTCTCATCGATGAGATGATTGCTCAATTTACTCTTGATAAGATTCATGCTTGAAAATGAATGTAGATCCGAACAAGGAAAGAACAGCAAACGCTAGCTTTTTCAGTTGATTATATAAGTCAGAAATATTATTCCAGTTGTTAAAAATCAACATATCTTCCTTCTCCAGGTTTTTCAAAGCAGACCACTTGTGCTATGAACTACATTCACATTTGTGTTTCCCCAATCTTTCTAAATTAGCACAAAGACATTCAAATTTTGAGCACTACAGTTAGTTGTTTTTTAAATCCAGAAATTGCATTTCAAAGTTGCAATGTTGATATTCAAGGGAGAAAAATTTAATTCCGTTACAGTGGCATCCAGAGTTTTTTTTTTTTATTTAACCAACTTTATTACATACATGATTGTATTTGGGTTTCATTCATGTAAAGAACACCACCCATCACCAGTGTAACATTCCCATCACCAATGTCCAAAATCTCCCTCCTCCCCACCCAACCCCTGCCTGTACTCTAGACAGGCTTTCTATTTCCCTCATACATTCTCATTATTAGGATAGTTCAAAATGTAGTTATTTTTCTAACTAAACTCATCCCTGTTTGCGGTGAGCTTCATGAGGTGAGCTTTAACTTCCAGCTTTTTTCTCTTTTGTGCATGAAAATTATTATTGCAAAAATGTCTTTCACTTTTCTTAAAACCCATAGATGAGTGAGACCATTCTGCGTTTTTCTCTCTCTCTCTCTGACTTATTTCACTCAGCATAATAGATTCCATGTACATCCATGTATAGGAGAATTTCATGACTTCATCTCTCCTGACAGCTGCATAATATTCCATTGTGTATATGTACCACAGTTTCTTTAGCCATTCATCTATTGAAGGGTATCTTGGCTGTTTCCAGAGTCTTGCTATGGTAAATAGTGCTGCAATGAATATAGGTGTAAGGAGGGGATTTTTGTATTGTATTTTTGTGTTCCTAGGGTATATTCCTAGGAGTGGTATAGCTGGGTCGTATGGGAGCTCGATTTCCAGTTTTTGGAGGAATCTCCATATCGCTTTCCATAAAGGTTGAACTAGACGGCATTCCCACCAGCAGTGGATAAGAGTTCCTTTCTCTCCACATCCCCGCAAATACTGCTTGTTCTCATTTACTCAGTCTTCCTTTATCTCTTTTGATTCTGACATTATCCTTAAAATATTGTATCAGAAACTATAAATATCATGATCACTGCCCAAAAATGAGATTTGCCCTTTTATAAATTCTTGTCTACTTTATATTTACATGAGTTTTCCAGTTATTTCCCCTTCGAAGGATATTATTAATATACATTAAGTTATTTAATCCAATACTTGATAAATTTGGTCAATTGGGAATGACATATTGTCTTTATTATACAATTGCTGAGTTAAACTTTATAATATGTATTTTTTCATCAACCTTCATGAGTGAGATTGGACTATAATTTTCCCTTTTTGTACTATCCCATATGCTTTACAGTCGAATTTGGGGACTGGAACAATAGTACAGTAGGTAAGGCTTGCACACAGCAGATCTGAGTTTGATTCCTGGCACCCTCTTCAACATCTCCAGGAGTGATCTTTGAGCATAGAGTCAGGAATATATTCTGATATTAGAGATATCAAATATGAATAAGCACAGCCAGGTATGGTCTGCCCCCCAAAACCAAAAAACCTAATTTTGTATTAGGTTATTTGAGCATATTTTCTATTTTTATGTTTTAAAAACATAAGGAATTTTCTTTTTTTACAAACTCTGATAGAATTTTTAATATTAACAGAATTGGTTTATTGAATATTTGGCTATAGCTCACCAATTGTCCTAGTAGAACATCTGGTCTGGTAAAACCCTCTAGTGCTTTCTCATGGTGAAAATTTTAATAAATAATTGAATTTATTTACTAGGGTTGGCTTATTTCTCAAGTTGGTTAAAAAGGTTTTTTTTTTTATTAAATTGGTGTGAAATATAGAGTCAAAAAGTTGTTGATAGTTGAGTCTGTCATACAGTGTTCCATACCCATCTCTTTATCAGTGTTCATATGTTTTGTTACTTCATTTTTCTCTCAAGTATCTGTCTGCTTTTAAAATTTTCAAGTTATTATCTTAAAGCTTTTATAGTGTTCACTTATCTCTTAAATTTCAAGTGCATTTTAGTTTTTATTACTAATACTTCAATTTGGTGATTTTTCTTTTATCTTTCTCAGCCCTTCCACATTTTATTACTTAGTTTTGGGTTGAAGGCACATAATCTGAAGTACATATTTCCATTTGAAGAAACTTGGCAAACAGAAGAATAAGAAAAATGAAATTGATAGTGAGGATGTGAAATCAAATTAGGTATATAATTTTTTGTTTATAGATACTGCCATATCTTCTTACACATGTGCCTTTGTTGGTTGCTTATCTTTGGAAGCAAGGGATAAATGCCATGCTACTTGGCAGAGTTCTAGAACAACCAGAAGTTTATTATTAGAAAGTCTGTGGAGCTAAGGGCTATGACTGCCTTCAGAAGCAAATATATTTTCAGTATATTACTTCAAGTGCTTTCCCCTGTCCCTTCCTTTACCCTTCATTTCTCTTTCAGAATCACAAAAGCAATGCTGTGAAGCAGCTTTCCTTGGAACAAGAAGATATACAATGTTTCTGAGTGTTTTACATTTGCTGAAATGAATCTGCGGAATAGAGAACTCAAGAAGCACAACTTCACCACATTCAAAAAGAAATACACAAGTTTCTCAGATGAAAAGAACTTTCTGTTTCTTGGATGGAAAGCCAGAATCCATTAAATAATCAGTACTGTTTTACCTTCTGAACAGAAGGCATACCTAACTGAGGCAACCAATTTGAGTCTGACTAGCCCTATTTAAGGAACCCAAATATAGCATAACAATGCTTTGGGACATCAGATGATGAATGGTTACTGAGGGTAAACAGAATTTCACTGTCCAGCCAAAGAACTCGGAGTGCACATAGAAAGGAAACACAAATAAAAGACCTAAAGAGGAAAAAGTAAAACATTTTCATGGTATTCCCAGAAAAGTGATCATGGAGACCAAGAAAAATAGGTAAGCAAATTAATGTTTTCAATGACAGTATTTTTCACTGCTATTTTAATGAAATATCTGTAAGGGTAAAAAGCAATTATAGCTTCTTCAGTTATAACTGCAATCATGTATGTGATATATCAAACCAAATCTTTAAAAAAATATTTCTTCGATATAGATTCAGATAAACTTGGGTTTTATATCCTGGATGACTTTAATAATGGGGAAATCTCATATTACTTGTAGTGTATGTACATATAGTTATATATAGTTTAACATGGAAAAGCAGAGAGATTGCTGTCTCTCAACTATAGAATTCAAGATACTTTCCAGTTGTTTATTTAATAAGAGCCTCTTAATGCCATATAATTATCCATATATATTAAATAGACAATTATAAAGTACTTTGAGTTCTATAGCAAAGAGAGTGAGCATTCTGCTTTTCCATTTTAAAATACAATATTAAAAGATAATACTTTTTGGGTGGGAGTGGGTGCAAAAAAAAGATAATACTTTTTCTCTTCCTCAAATTTAGTTTCTGTTGTTTAAGCAAGGTTTACAATTTATTTAAAAATATTTAAAAATAAATTACTGTGTGTTCTTTGTTCCTAATAATATAACAAAATATGCCTTCAAGGATATTGACTGTTATATCTAAATAATATATTCAGTAATTAAATTTTGGTGCCCTAGATTCCAATTACAGCTTCACATATTGTAATCAGATGCTATCAGTAGATAAAAAAGACTTTTCAGATTTGTCTATACCAGTGGTCGGAGCGGCCGCCCTGCACACAGAAGAGCCAAATTAAAAGTGTAAAGAGCCACATATGGCTCGCGAGCCACAGGTTGCCGACCACTGGCTATACAACTGTGAAACTTTGAAAAATAATGGGTATTTGTTTTTTTTTTAATCTTTTCAAGATTTTTATTTATTAAGCAGGGCAAGTAAGTTAAGTATTTTCAGTAGAACATGCCCCCAGCAAATCAAGATTGCCTGTTGCTAAAACATAGGAATGAATTTATGTGTTCATGAGAATACAACAAGAATACAACTTAATGTTTTTGATTTTTATTGATCAATTAGGAGATGTGTCTATTTTCTGATGTTATATTTGAGGTGGGGGTTGGGCCACAGCATTATCCTGTGCTGTCATTTCCTATGGTTTTGAGAGAACCATACAGGGATAGGGCTGGATCTCAGACCTCCTCAATGTAAAGCATGAACCCCAACCATGTGTTATCTCTCTACTTCACAAGTTTTTCTATTACTGATTCTAGATTATTTAAACACAAGAGAAGTATATTTGTTTTATTGTACATTTAATATTACAAAATTTCTGCACATTTATTTTCTAAATCTTGTTTTGTGTTCCCGAGAGGTGCTTGAAACATAAGTTTGAAACATGCATTTTTCAGATTAAAGGTGAACTCAATATTTTCAACTTCTCAGTTGACTAGTTTGTTGTATGTAGTTTCACTATTCAATTTATTTTAAAAGATCAGTAATTACATAGAATGATTGAGGCTGCTTACAATTACACATTTTCATACAAGATTAGAATTGACTAATTGCATATAAATGATTTTGAGATAAAAAACAAATTATATTGTGCCAGAGTTATAGCACAGCGGGGAGGGGAGGGTTTTAGTCTTGCATTTGGCCAACCCGGGTTCAATTCCTGGCATTTCATATGGTCCTCCACGCACCCACCTCCAGGAGTGATTCTTTAGCACAGAGCTGGGAGGTAACCCTTGAGCACCCCTAGGTTTGAACTAAAAACAAATAAACAAAAAACCCCAACAAATTATATTGTATTTGTAGCCTAGTAACTAAATCTGTTCTATAGATGCTTGAGACAAAACATAGTAACTTTGAGTACATACTTGTAGGTTATAAAGACTTTGAATATTTAAATACGTTTTTGTGGTGTCATGGAAAGCTAAGCTTCTTTTTCCTTCTGGTTCCAGGAAGAGAAGCCAGTGTGCTCAATTACTGACCATTGGCCCTCACTTTGAGTATTTTAGAATTTCCTCACAATTTTTGAAATTTATGTAAATCTTGTATATTTCCTTAAAACTAAAACATCAGTGATGGGAGATAGCAACTTTTATGAGCATTCACAGTAGAGTTCATAGGTTAAGAATCAGAAAACACAGGGCCAGCGAGGTGGCTCTAGAGGTAAGGTGTCTGCCTTGCAAGCGCTAGCCAAGGAAGGACTGCGGTTCGATCCCCCAGCATCCCATATGGTCCCCCCAAGCCAGGGGCAATTTCTGAGCGCTTAGCCAGGAGTAACACCTGAGCATTTGGGCTATGGCCCGAAAAACCAAAAAAAAGAATCAAAAAACACTCATAAGATTATTTTAATAAGCATACTTTTAGTTTTAAATTTTATGTATTTTCAGTACCATGATTTATTATACTGTTAGTGATAAGGTTTCATGCATTATTCAGTACCACACCCTCCAGGAGAGTGTCAACTTCCCTACACATTTGTCCTAGTCTCCTGCTAAACTTACCCTCATCTCTCTTCAACCCCTGGGAAAAGCTGCTATTGAAAATCAATTTCTTTGCCTTTGGGATTTTATTATTCTCCTACTATGTTGATACTACTATATGATATGATACTAGTATATGATCCTACTATATCATGCATATGAAAACAGAATTTTCTGTAAACACATTTTTATTAAGAAATTTAGAGCACAGATATATAGTTCATGGAAAGAGAATATATCTTATGTACATGAGGCCTCCATTAAATCTCATGCAATTATAATTCCTGCAAAAATAGTAAATAAACCTATCTTATTAAGAGCATGAGTATGCAACATATGATAGTTTATTTGTTCCTAGGACTATATTCATTTTTAAAGTTTATTTTTAATAGCTTAACAGACTTGAATCTGGGCTTGTTGGGCTTTGGATATGCCATCCTAAATTCTCAGACTTACTCAAATTATAGAGTTAATGCTCTGGTCTTTCCTAGGGAACTGACATTATGTTAATATTTTGGGGAAGGATGTTAGGTTGTCTCTCAGAGAATCAATGCAAAATATTATTCTAAAATAAAGGCAGTTATATTGTGCTAAAATAAAAGCAGTTATATTATTAAATATGCCACCTGGATATTTGCACTAAAAGTTGGGACTTCATATCACTTGTTGAAGTATATCTTAGTGAGAGTTCCCTTTCCATTACCCTCAGAAAACTCTGGAACATAAGTATGTGACAGTGCAGTGAGTAAATTTTGGAATATATAAGGGAGGACCAGATGGAGAAACTGTCCATTGAAGTGCTTTTGAGACAGCTTTCGTTAGGTGTGCATGTTTGGGTTTAACTCAGATTCGTGGCAGTGTCTAAGAATAAGATGGAGACAACTATCTTAAACTGAAGTTTAAGCACATTGGGTTGATCAAAGAAGATATTTTGGGGGGACTTGTAAAAGTAGTGGGAAGGGTTTTTTCAAGACTATTGCCATAGGGGAGTGAGACTCCATATCCAGAAATGATAGTTTAGGATTTATAGTCAGTGAATTGAGGGTTAGGTATGGAGATGAGAAAAATTATAAGGAAAGATTAAGGGTTGAGGGAATGTTGTTGATCTGACATTAAAACAATTCTTACTGAAGGTTGCCCAAGGTTATTAGGCATAAAAGAATGGGTTATAAAGAATTTTTGTTTTGTTTTGGGGCCACATCCAACAGTGCTCAGGGATATTTTCTGACTCTGCACTTAGGAATTACTCCTGTTGGGCTCAGGGGAACATCTCCACTATTACTACTATCACTCCAGCCCTGTGTTATAAGGATTCAGAAGAGCCTATTAAGCTTTATCAAGGAAAGAGAGACTTTATTAGATTCCAGCCATGTTATAGCTACATATGCCTCTCCTCCACAGGATCTTCCCAAGTGTCTGATCTACATCTAAGCCATTTGTTTGCAATATATATAGCACTTTCAGTTATGATTCTATGACCTAAGTTCTTAAAATTATACATTCAGCTAACATGTATTGAGCATGTGTTGTCTGAGACTTGAGCATATTGGTGAAAAAACATAGTGACTTGTAACGTTTGCATTTTAGCAGAGGAAGATAGAAAAGAAATTATAAATACAATGAATAGTTATATAGAATCTTATAGAATTAAACAAAATTAAAAAGTTAACCTGGAAAAGTGGGGTGACAGTCTCGAGGGGGGGTATGTAGGAATTTATATGGCAATTTAAAGTAGGATAGGCATGAACTCATGGGAAACTTGAAGAGAAAATACTTGAAGGGAATTAATCATAAATTATATCATAAATTATTTAGGCAAAGAATATTCTGACAGAAGACCACATACAAAACCCAGAGATGGGGGCTGAGAGATAGCACAGCAATAGGGCATTTGCCTTGCATGCAGCCAATCCAGGATGGATGGTGGTTCAAATCCCTGCATCTCAAAATATCTCTCATGCCTGCCAGGAACGATTTTTGAGCTAAAAGCCAGAGTAATCCCTGTGCTGCCAGGTGTGACCCAAAAACCAAAACCAAACAAACAAACACAAAAAAACCTGCAGAAGTGAGAACTGCCTACTAGCATCCCCCCCCACCTTTGGGCCGCACCGGTGACGCCCAGGGGTTACTCCTGGCTATGATCTCAGAAATTGCTCCTAGCTTGGGGCCCATATGGGACTCTGGGAAATGAAACCTAGGTTAGCGGCATGCAAGGCAAATGCCTTACTGCTTGTGCCACCATTCTGGCCCTGCCTACTAGCATTTTTAAAAGCAGAAAAGAAGCTGCTTTGAATAGCAGGTATATGTTGAAGACAAATGATGTTGAAGACATAGTTGAAGAGATACCTTAGTAGTATACTGTTGTGAAGGAAAAGGGAATTTTAAAGTGTGATATAATTTTACTTTTGTTTTTATAGAATTATTCATGTACAGATGTGTGTAGAAGGGCAAAGGTAGAATTGGAAAAAGCCATTAGGGATTGTAACAGTCACAATCAAAGAGGATGGATGTTTGGATGAGAATGATATGATATTGGGAGTAATTTAACTGATGGTTCTAGTATGTATCAATTTATTCAATAGGTTGTGAAAATACTATATAACTCTTGGCAATGTACATTTAAGAACCCCAAGAACTGGCTTTGTGCCATTTTATAACTATTTTCCCATTCTTTAATATTGATAAATATCCATCAATTCAATTCTGGCATTAATTACTTATAGTCAAATGAAAGACATAAATAGGGTCGGAATGAAAGTTGGGGTACAGAGCTCCACTACCCTCTTTTCCAACTACTATTCAGTATGTTCATTATCCTGGAAACTCTCTTAGCCTCATTGTTATTTCAGTTTTTTAAGTTGTTTATTATTATTATTATTATTATTATTATTGTTAGTTTTTTGGGTCACACCCAGTGATGCTCAGGAGTTACTCCTGGCTCTGTCCTCAGAAGTCACTCCTGGCAGGCTCGGGGGTCCATATGGGATGCCGGGATTCAAACCTGGGTCCATCTTGTGTTGACTGTGTGCAAGGCAAATGCGTTACTGCTGTGCTATTGCTCTGGCCCCAAAGTTTTATTATTTAATGTGTGGTTTATTGAATCATTGGTGATTGAACTCAATCTCCATTTCTATTCTCCTCCAAAGTCAGAATATGGGGCTGAAAAATTCTAGCTTTCAAATCTACAAGTTGTTTTCTCTGACAACCAGGCCCTATCTTGAGGATATTTAGAAACCCCACCTTGAGTTATCTCATTAGCATACAAAGACACTGATATCAGTCAGGAAATTCCAAGGGTTTAGCTCTAAGCCAAGGCTCAGGAAACAGACCAAATATATGTATATGTATATATACACATTTACTATTCCACCTTAGTATGTAGAATAGTATTTACTATTTCATATATGTGTATATATGTTTATAGCTATTCCACTTTAGTATTAGTATTCCACATAGTAAGGTAGAATAGTAAAAATTCAGATGTCTTAGAGCAGGTACACTTTGAGTTCAAATAAATGAAAGGTAAGTCAGACTGGCCAGAGCAAAATGATAAAGAGGACCAAGAAAACAGATTAGCCTTGTACTTCTGATGAGTGGCAGGAATGGATCCGGATTAAATCAGAAATCCAGTAACAATAATCCAGAAATAGTCAGGATTTATAGGAGTCCAAAGAAAGAACAAGTGGAGAAGCATTTATTCCACACCTTCTAGTTTTTAATAGCTCATCTGTGTAAAGTAAATTAACATTTACAATCTTAATCTCAATGGCTCCAAATGGCTTCACAAGGTCTTAACCCCCATGATCAGTCATCTTAAATTCTTCCTAAGATATTTCTGGGTGTCCTTTGGGGAATGATGTCTCATATGGACTCTGGAACAAGTTTGTTCATGCTCTTTTCATTTGAGTAATGCAAAGGGGACTTTTCAGAGTCTTGAAGCTAGTGGCTCTTTGAGACCGCAGCACCCCAGTGAGATCTCTGAGCCCAAAGTGACTCAGCAGCTGTGGGTAGCCTTGCAAACACCTTCTCCTTAAGGTCATGCTAATTATTTTCTAGAAGGGAAACAATGCTGATGGAGTTAGTTTTGTTGAATGTATCATGAAGGCTGTCTTCACTTTTTATTTTTAATAGAATCAAAACCAGTTCCTGGTATCTCTTGAATGCAGGAAGATGGGACTTGTCCTGTTTCATGTATCTTCTCTCTCCTTGGATATTTCTGCATCCAAACAAAACAGACACACTCAATAAATATCTTCTTACTTCCTTAAAGAGAAAATAAACTGTGTAATGAAAAGATACAAACCTTTGAGGCTGACACTGTTAATTTGAATTTCAGTTTTGCCATGTATTAGTAATATGGCCTCAAGTAAACTATATTTTTTCTTACTAATGAAAAAATAATGCTTGCCATAATGTTAGACTAGAGATTTAATGAATATGAAGCACTTAGCATAGTATTTTACAGGGTGTCAAAAAAATTTACCATTACACTTTCCCATTCTATTCTCTGAACTAAAACAGGGTCTAGACTTTGATGGTAGTGTTAACTGTAAACTATTGAAGAATTAGAAGACAAAGCATGTTTACTTAGGTTCAAAGTAATTGCAGTTTGGGGAGATTTGGGTAGAAGCCCAGTGTCCAAAGGAGAACAAAAAGATAAGACTTTTTTTTTTTTTTTGGTGTTTGGGTCACACTCTGCTGTGCTCAGGGCTTACTCCTGGCTCTACGCTCAGAAATCACTCCTGGCAGGCTCGGGGGACTTTTTATGAAAAGAAATTATATAAAAGATTTAAGAAAACAACTACTTGATGCCAATAAGCTTAAATTACTCTTGGCTATTGATAGTTGTTCACTGATTCTACTTTTTGATAAAATTTATAATTTTTAACCCTTGTAAGATGCTCATTCTTATTATTTTTAATTTTTAGAAAATTATTATACATTAAGTATTTTAATTTTTCAAATTTCAATAATAATTTGTGTTTGTGTCTAGATCAGGCCATCATCAATATAGTCATATTATTTTATTTTTTAGTTAAATATTCAAATGACAATATAATTTGCCTACCTTTATGATTTAGTCTTTTTACTTATATTTTTATTAAGATTTATAAAGTTATTCATAGTTGAGTTTTAGGCATACTATGTTCTAGCACACTTCCACCATCAGTTTCAAAAGATGATTCAACTTATACTATATGGTTCTAGGCAGATTGGTGTCCCGTCCTGCAGGACTTTGTTATTTTGCAGGTATAGAGAGGACCCAGCCTGAAAAGAGAATGGGGGGAAAGAAGAGATGGAGACCAAGTAAAGTGCCTTATTAAGGTCTCGCTTTATTGATTGGTACAGGCTCTTTTAAGCATGATTAAACAGGGGGTGGAGAGGAAGCAAAATGGAACAGCCAGCATTACAGACAGTCTCTACAGGGAGCATCCTGTGAGTAAACTTTACATGCTATCTTTACACAGGAACCATTTTCACCCTAAGATAGTAAAGCTTCAAAGATGTCTCAAGCTTCCTGGAATGAGTGATGCTGTAGCATTTCTTTGAGCTCTTGGGCTAGTTAATAGCTAATGCCTAGGTTATATATTCCCAGGCCATACAAAGTAGCTTGTCCTGCGGAATTCCATATCAGGGTTTGGTCTCTGGCAGTCTCTGGCAGATTGGAACTATCATTTCTTTCCCTTAAAAACTATACAACCCAAAACCCAAAAAACAAAAAAACAAACTAGTTTGCAATATTTGTCATACTTATATAACTTTGCTTGCTAAAAAGATATACCTCTAAGACAGAGGTCTCAAACTTGCGGCCCTCTGTACAACATTTTGTGGCCCGCGGCCGGCCTTCAAATATCACAGTACTCATGATTATTCGTTTACCAAATAATCACAATAAAAATCGCATTAGTAAGAAAAAAATTGCATTAAACATTTGCATGTCCCGAGCAGTTTTGTTCGGGGTATGCAAATGTTTAATGCGATTTTTTGCGATTTTTTCTCTTACTAATGCGATTTTTTATTGTGAATATTCGGTAAGCAAAATCCCTTATGCAGCCCTGCCTCACCCCGACTTTGCCTCCTGTGGCCCCCAGATAAATTGAGTTTGAGACCCCTGTTCTAAGACCTCTTATACAAACAGTTAAATAGACCACTTCTTAAAAATACTCTGAGACACCAGCACTCTAACCACCAAATTAAAATAACAATGGGAATCTAAGGAAGACACAGCTAGGGAAATGGAGAGAAATCCTAGCAAATTTCCAAGTCCACAAAAATGCATGAGCCTTATAGAGGAGGACCTAACATCAGCATTTAATGTTTTAGCAATAGAAATCAAGGAATCACTAGCATGTGAAATCAAGAAATCTATAGGTGAACAATTTAACCAATTCAAAGAACTTTATCAGAAGATGAGAGAATCCATACAAATGGTACTGAGGGAACTAAAAAACATACTAAGAAACATAGTAGCAAAATTGCACATGGAGAATCACATGGATGAACTAGAAGACAAAATGAAAACCAGCAACAACAAAGAAGTCAATAAAGAAGTGAGAGACAAAACATTAGAAGAAAATATAATGTATTCAATGAACAAAGACAAAAGAAATAATCTATGATCCATAGGAATACCATAAGGGGAGAATAAAGAGAAAGGGGAAGAACAAGTAGTGAGGGAGATAACAGCAGAAAACTTTCCCATTCTCTGGAATGAAACTGCTGTACAAATCCAAGAGGCAAAATGAGTGCCAAACAAAATAGATCCTAACAGAACAATACCAAGACATATAGTAATCCAAATGACATACATCAAAGAGAGAGAGAGATGAACTTATTAAAGTAGTAAGGGAGAAGAAAAACCTCAAGTGAAGCCTCATCCCTCCTTTCTTCCTAGGTAACTTGACCTTACCTGCAAGACCCCTCCCAGGAATGGGCGGGGTACTAAGGAAAGAACTTAAGAATCAAACCAGATCTTCCATTGGAAACAAATCAGGCAAGAAAAGAGTGGAATAACATATTTAAACTACTGAATGAAAGGAATTTTCAATCTAGAGTCTACTACTCAGTAAAACTCTGATTTAAATGGCAGGGAGGGTTAAAAACATTCTCAGACAAAAAAGAACTCACAACATTTCCACTAACCAACTCTAAATAAACTACTCAGAGATCAATTACACAAATCAAAAACCCAATTGTAACAACAACAACACTACACAATATAACAACACAACAGCCTTTTTAGTAAATAATTTTCTTAAATTTCAATGGTCTAAAACTCTTCCATCAAAAGGCACAGGGTTGGATCAGGAAACAAAACCCAGATATCTGCTGCCTTCAGGAATCACTTAAAAGTTCAGGAAAGACAAAGGTTTAGAGTAAAAGGATGGAAAACATTTATACATGCTGCTGGAAAACAGTAAAAATCTGGAATAGCTATACTTGTATCAGACCAAATTGCATTTAACCTAAAGAAAGTACTGAGACAAAGATAAAAACTACTTATTGATTAGGCAAACATCAGACCAAGAAGTACTAACTCTATCCACTTTATGCAGCAAAAGTAGAGCCACAAATCTAGAGAAACATATGAAGGGAAATGTGATAGTAGTGAGAGATTAATACACCATTATAGTCACTAGACAAACCCACTAGGCAGAAAACTAGCAAAGACATAAGAACCCTAAATAAGAAAATAGTAAAACTAAGGCTAATGGATGTATACAGAACCTTCCATCCTCAAAGAGCGGAATACACATTCTTTTCAAGTGCACATGGAATCTTCTCTAGGATTGACCAAGTTCTAGGACACAAGTCTAACTTACATAAGTCACAGATATACGAATTATACAAAGCAGCTGAAGCAATAGCACAGTGGGTAGGGCATTTGCCTTGCATGCAGCGAATCCTGGCATCCCATATGGTCCCCGAGTCAGCCAGGATTGACTACTGAGCAGAGCCAGGAGTAGCCCCTGACTGTTGCAATTATAACAGTGAATTCTATTGTTTTCTCTCAAATCTTCTTTAAAAAATTCAACAAGGCATTCCTGTAAAGTACATTTATCTGCAGACTTGACAGCCAGGGACAACTGAACAAATGTTTCATAAACCTCAGACTTTTGGTAACATGTAAGACACTGTAGTATAGATTTAAACTGTTCTTGAAAGGTATCATAGTTAATAGATTTGCAAGCTCTAAATTGTTCATATTTATCATTGTCTATAAAGTGTACAGTTTCATCTGATATTGAATTTTTAAGCAAATCTTGATGTAGTCCTTCTATAAGAAACAATAATAATTCGTGAGGATCCTGTTGGTTGTGTCCAGCAAATTGGTCATTGAGTGAACTTATTATTGCTTTGAAACTTTCAGGATTGAAATACTTATGGCATCCATTTCCCATGTTTTTGATACTGGGAACAATCTCTGTTGGTGGGGATGCAGTAAGAAAGGGACTCTCATCCACTGCTGTTAAGAATGCTACCTGGTCCAACCGCTGTGGAAAACAGTATGGAGGGCTCTCAGTAAATTAAAAAATGAGCTAACATATGGCCCAGAAATTCTTCTCTTGAGTTTCTATCCCCAGGACAGAAAAATATTCATCCAAAAGTATGTATGTACACTGCTATTCATTGCAGCACACAATACTGTAACTAAGACTTAGAATTAACCAAGATTTTTAATATCAGATGAGTGGATCATGAAGCTATGGTACATATACAGAATGGAATACAACACAGGGGTAAGAAATGATAGAATCATTTAATTTGCAGCAATATGGATGGACCTAGGAGATATTATGTTAAATGAAGTAAGCCAGAAAGAGGATAAATACTCAATATCACTTATATGTAGTATTTAGAATAACTGCATGAAGAAACACTTGAACACCATAGGTGGCAGGGTATAGTGAGGAGAAGAAACAAATTGAGTGGAAGATGAGTAGAAGAGGAGAAACAGAAAAGCCTTTATCATTCATTTCAGGGGCTAGTGAGAGAGCACTTCCAATGCATGTGTCTCTGGGTTTCATACTTGCAATGAAAAAATGTTTTAATTTCTGGGCCTGGAGAGATAGCACAGTGGTGTTTGCCTTGCAAGCAGCCCATCCAGAACCTAAGGTGGTTGGTTCAAATCCCGGTGTCCCATATGGTCACTCGTGCCTGCCAGGAGCTATTTCTGAGCAGACAGCCAGGAGTAACCCCTGAGCACCGCCGGGTGTGACCCAAAAACCAAAAAAAAAAAAAAATTTTTTTTTTAATTTCTTTCATTGGTCTGTATTTGAGAAAAAATACGAGTTACGATCATTCTAAAAAAAATGGCCAAAGGACCATTAAATTAACAAACTTCCATATTTACTAGAGATGGCAAGATAGCCAATACTGTACTGGGAAAAACTTTTCTATTCATATCCATTATAAAGCTATGTAATGCTATTATCTTGATAAAATTCATATACCCTGAAATCAACCATTTTACAGAGCCTACTTCAGTGATTATTTTTAGGATATTCTTCAGGAGGTGTAATCACTATCACTATTCAGAAAGGTATCAACCCTCAATAAATTTCACTTACCAGGCCCTCTCTTTCTCTCTTCCCGCCCAAGCAACAGTGATCTGTTTTCCATCTCAATGATTTTGTTTATTCTAGAGTTTTCATCCACGTGTCTGGCTTAATTCACTTAATATACTGTTTCCAAGAATCATTCATGTTATAGCTCAGGTTTCCCTCTAACATTCTAGATCACATTTGACAGTTCTACAAAGTTGACATTTGTGGGCAATGGGAAGCCTCTTGTGGTCTGAAGCTATGTTGTGCGATAGATTGCAGTATCAGGGGATGAAAATACATTTTCTTTTTTCTTTTTGGCTTTTGGCCCACACCTGGTGGTGCTCAGGGGTTACTCCTGGATCTGAGCTCAGAAATTGCTCCTGGCAGGCTCAGGGGACTTCATGGGACGCTGGGAATTGAACCCGGGTCCATCCCAGGTAAGCTCTGTGCAAGGCAATGCCCTACCCTGTGCTATCACTCCGGCCCCATATAACACATTTTATTAATTACCAATCACTCCAGATGTCATTAATATGGAATTTAGTTGTCTAGTTGGTGCCATTATAACTCATCCTATATAGAACAATATGGGCATACTCTAAACTCTCCATGCTCCCAGCTTCTTAGGATCATCCGCATTCTGAAGCCACATTGATTGGCTTCCCTTCCTCTGAACTCTTGGTTAAGGTCATTTATTTGTCTCTGATGATTCAACTCTGCACCTAGTATTCTTTCCTTACTGCTGTCATGTTTGCCTGGTTCCCTAGGAGAGGGCAGAAGAAGACAGAACTTAAGTTATAAAAGGATTTAGATTGGATTTGTTCAGTGTAGGTGCGCAATCTCAGCAGAAACAAGCTTGTCATGTTCTTGTCACATTCTTATCACTGACTAGCAGTGGTCTAGCAGTGGTTCTTAAACTTTTTAAACAGGGGACCAGTTCACAGTCCCTCAGACCCTTGGAGGGCCGGACTATAGTAAAAACAAAAATCTATGAACAAATTTCTAAGCATACTGCATTTATCTTATTCTGAAGTGAAGAAACAAAAATGAGAACAAAGACAGTATGTGGCCCACGGGCTAGCTTGAGGACCACTGCGAGGCTAAAGGATTCCCTTACACAGATAGTTTTTTTTTTTGAATTTTAAATTTTTGGTTTTTTGGCCACACCTGATGATGCTCAAGGGGTTATTCTTGGCTATGCGCTCAGAAATCGCTCCTGGCATGGGGGACCATATGGGATGCTGGGGGATCGAACTGTGGTTTGTCCTAGGCTAGCGCAGGCAAGACAGATGCCATACCCCCCGTGCCACCGCTCCGACCCCTCGACAGATAGTCTTATTGGAAGGGTTAAATATCTGTAAACTCATATTTCTGTTTTCTGGTATGAAGACTCCTCATTAATGCTCTGGAGTCCCTAGGGCCAACTCTCAGCTCTTCTGGGCAGAAGAGATGGTTCATTAAGGCTATATACCTGGCAGTGCTCAGATGGATTCAAACAGCTTTACCATGATTCAGGGCTTTGACTAGTTCCATGGCCCTAGGATTTGATTTTCCTTCCTAATTTTTATATTGAATTAACATACTCTTCTAATTAACGAACCGTGCTTACTTGTTCCTAGCAGGGAAGACTTGCATAATTTAGAATTCTTTTTCTTTTCAGATATGGTTTGAAGAGGTGGGGGCTGGATAAGATACAAAGACATTCTATGCAGTTATGTATAGAACGTTCTGAGAAATATTTATTGGGAAGTGGAAGTGAAGAAGTGGTAATAGTCATGTCTTTTTGTTGTTGTTGTTCAACAATGAAATTCTATTTAAGATACTTGAATAGTACACAATGTCCTGGTTAGTGATAGCCTCTGAATCACCTTAATTGAATGCCTTTTGGTGTGTTTGTGGGAGTTCGGGGAGGTTGTAACAAAATGTGTCACCCATTCCAATGACTAAGTAGGTACAAGAAGGATGAACTGGTATTTGCTGAAGGTTCAAGTGACAAAAACTTGGTTTTAAAACTTAAGCTTTCGATTTCAAGGAGCTTGGAACTGTCACTGGAAAATAGGACACCAACAATTACCAAAGTTAATAAGCTAATTAATAGTTAATAAGTTAGATTAATTTTGACGTGTTGTAGGTAGGTTTTTGTGTGGTCTCATCTAAGACTTTCCTGCTGACACTCTTCAGGCAGCCGAATCGTTGGTCCTACTTTTGCTCTTTAAAGAAACAATAAAGTGGTAGCACAGGGGTAGGGCATTTGCCTTGCAAGTGGCAGACCCGACCCGGGGCACTATCGGCGTCGACCCAGGCTCTACCTCCAGCTTCCCATCCATATTATCTCCCAAGCGTTCAAGGAGCGATTTCTGAACGCAGAGCCGGGAGTGGCTCCTGAGCGGCGCCGAAAGTGGTCCTCAAAACGAAACCAAACGGAACAACAACAAAAGAAACAATAGAGGAAATCACGTAAGACCCTAGATGTTCGGGAGCCACCTCCTTCCTTTGTGCCTAAGGCCATCCATTCTCCTTGGCTGGATTAAAGGGCAGGCATTGGAATTAAAAAGAGACGTCAATTCCAGAAATGTCCAGTGTGCCTCTCAAGTCATTGTTGATCGCCCTTAGGGACGGACCACAGAGGCAATCTCTAAATCAGCGTTTTGCGTCTCAGGTTGAAATGTCTGGTCCTACCCCACCCGCGAATGCGGCCCGGCCAGGACTGGGTGGGGCCAGCTCGGTATTGCCGAATTTCTAGTCGGGCGGGCCGAGCCAATTGGTGGCGCGGGGCGGGACCTCGGCTAACGGTTCCAGGCCCGCGGGTGCCCTCCTGGGCCCCTATCGCTTTGGCCCGCTCCACCCCCGTCTTAGCGGCTTCCGCCGGCATTTCCACCTCCTTCCACTCGGCTCGCCCTGCTGGCCCAGCTGCAGCCGAGCCGATCTGGGGCGGTGCTGGCCTGCTCTGCCCGAGAATCTCTCTCGCGAGGGCGGGCTTGCGCCCGGCGTGCTGGAGCGACCGGGCCCCGTGCCGGCGCAGTGGGCCGGGCGCGCACCCGCGGCGGGGACGCCCGCGATGATGAGGCCCAGGTAAAGCGGGTGGGGCCGGCCTGGGGGCCCCCAGGGCGCTAGCTGCGCGGCCTGCAATCAGCGTCCTTTGCTCTTGCACAGGTGGCTGCGGGTTACCATCCTCCCCGGATGCGTGGGCTGCAGGACCGTGGAAGTGGAGGCGACTCGGACCGTGCGCGACCTCAAGGATCGCATCGCGGAGGACACGGGCTTCCCGGCTGCAGAGCAGAGGCTGTGGCTCGGCCACAGGGAGGTAGGGGCCGCGCTGTCCTCGCCCGCTTGACTGTCTCTTGCATGCGTATCATTGGAGGGGTCACGCTGCTGCAGCGGTCCTGCCTTCAGTGGTGATCCGGGGACCGGGTCTGCGCCCCCTAGGCTGTGTGGGCTCGGTTTCACTTCCCCACGTGTCAGGGGATGCTTGGGGAGAGACCGCAGAGGCTTGTTTCCTGTGCTGATTCAACCTCCTGGTTGCAGTAATAATGCGAGACACTGTGTGCTTATCGACTTGACTTTGAATTCTGGTGGAATCCGGGTGGATAGCTTCGTTGTTGTTATTGTTGTTTTTAAAAAACATCCTGAATCTTTTTCTTTGGATCCCAGAGATTAGGGACCTAAAAGATCCACGCACGGAGCTCTTATTTTTGAGTCGCAAATTGCTATTAAACCTTTATCAAATCAAAACTTCTGAATGATAAAATGTGTAATTCATAGGACTGTTGGCATACCATCTGTGTTCTTCAAGAGTGAAGAACTCACTCACTCACTCACTCACTCACTCACTCACTCACTCACTCACTCTCTCTCTCTCCCTATCTCCCTCATTCTCTTTTTTATATTATCTATTTTATTGTTTCTTTTTTAAATATCTTTATTTGAACACCTTAATTACAAACATGATTATGGTTGGGTTTCAGTCATGTAAAGAATACCCCCCTTCACCAGTGCAACATTACCATCACCAATGTCCCAAATCTTCCTCCTCCCCACCATTTCCTGGCCTTTACTCTAGATAGGCTCTACTTCCCTCGTTCATTCTCATTGTTAGGATAGTTCTCAATGTAGTTATTTCTCTAAGTACATTCATCACTCTTTGTGGTGAGCTTCATGAAGTGAGCTGGAACTTCCAGCCCTCCTCTCTTTTGTCTCTGAAAATCATTGCAAGAATGTCTTTCATTTTTCTTAAAACTCATAGATTAGTGAGACTATTTTTTTTTTTTTTGGTTTTTGGGGTCATACCCGGCAGTACTCAGGGCTTACACCTGGCTCAGAAATGGCTCCTAGGCTCGGGAGACCATATGGGATGCCAGGATTCGAATCACCATGCTTCCCACATGAAAGGCAATCACTTTACCTCCATACTATCTCTCCGGCCCCTATTCTGCATCTTTCTCTCTCCCTCTGACTTATTTCACTCAGCATAATAGATTCCATGTACATCCATGTATGGGAAAATTTCATGACTTCATCTCTCCTGACGGCTGCATAATATTCCATTGTGTATATGCACCACAGTTTCTTTAGCCATTCATCTGTTGAAGGACATCTTGGTTGTTTCCAGAGTCTTGGCTATGGTAAATAGTGCTGCAATGAATATAGGTGTAAGGAAAGGATTTTTGTATTGTATTTTTGTGTTCCTAGGGTATATACCTAGGAGTGATATAGCTGGATCATATGGGAGCTCAATTTCCAGTTTTTGGAGGAATCTCCATATCGCTTTCCATAAAGGTTGGACTAGACAGCATTCTCACCATTCTCTTTCTAATGTATTTATTAAGCTGTTTGTTTCAGAGCTTACTCCTAGTTTTGCATTCAGGATTCACTTGAGGGACCATATAGGGTACTAGGGATTATATCCTGGTCTTCTGTGCAAGGCAAGCACCTTCCCTGTTGCACTAATTGTCTGGTCCTACAGTTTATTCTCTTATTGTAAGAAGTAGCTTCTCTTTGTATTTACTTATTGTGTTTTTATTTACTTATTCTTCCAACAGTGCTGTGATGGTTTTCCAAGTGCAGGAAAGTGCTGGGAATGAAAGCCTATGCCTGTGTGTACAAAACCTGTGTATGCTCTGGCCCTTTGAACTTGAATAACCTTTCTCTCCAAGGATTTGACATCTGATCCTTCTGTCCTGCAGAAGAATCTTGCCTTGGGGATCTAGAATATCCATAAGCTCATCTTTAAGTTATTTTACTGGACACAATGCCCTCCTTATCTTCTCCCTTTCAGTCAGCAGTATTCTTCATTATTTTTCTGGCTTTGTATACATTATTCAGGTTTTCCTGTCATTTTGCTTTCTTCACATGGTCATAACAAGTGTTTTGAAAGTGTCTATATGTGACTGTGCCATACTGCACAGGGCAGGTTTTGGAAGGTGCATGTTTTGGAAGGAGGGGTCTCAGGTATTAGTGTGTGGTATTGAGATTTTAGACCGTGAGCATAGAAATAGAAGTGAAAGGAGAGGAAACTTTGTGAAAGAGCAGTGGTATTTTCTGTGTTTATGTGTGTGTGTGTGCATGTGTGTGCTTGTGTGTGTGTGGGGGTGTTTGTGAGGGTAGTGGGAGATAAGTGAGAATAAAGCAAAAGGCTTTTCCAAAGGAATTCACAAATCTGGAGTCAGGAAAACAATGAATCAGTTAATTGAAATGAATACTACTGATATGTAACTTTGGAGGAAAGTTTGCCTTTATATGTGGTTCAACTAATGGCAAGAGAAGGAAAGCAGCCAGGAAGATGCATGAAGAATTAGGTGATCAAGATAACAGAAGCCAAATTGAAAATCATGTTAGGTTTCGTTTTCCTGTTTCTAAAAGGAACGAGGTAAAGAGAAATTCTAACCAGTTCTGATGTCTCTGCCATGTATAAGTAAGTATTGACCACAGAGTGAGAGTCAGCAAGCAGATAAAGACCTGGGCTTGTAGTGCTAGGAAGAGGACTGATGGCTCTAGTCTAGAGAGTTTTTGGAAGTAGCAGCTCCCTTGTTTCTCTTTGTGTACATCGATAAAATGCACTGAGCACAAAATGAATGTTTACTGAGCTATTGTTTTTGGTACTTTTCATATCCTCCCTCAATTATTACTCCAAGAACTAATGAGTTAGTTATTTCTAGGACGTTTTGTGCAAAAGCACAGGTCATATTCTGCTCGATGAAGTATCATATCAGGATTTTAAGCCAGCTCTGTCTGATTTCAAAAGCTATGAGCTTTGAGCTATTCTCTGCTGTAGAAAATATGACATGTTATCTGTTTAAATAAAGTTCACCCCAGAGCTCTTTAAAACAAGAGGAGACCTAACCCATTAAAAATATTTTTATGTAAAATATTTTAATTTTTTTAGTTTTTATTAAGTCACTGTGATTTATAATACTATCAACAGAATTTCAGACCTACAGTGTTTAAACACCTCACTGTCCACTAGAATGTCATTGGCCTTCCCTATACCCCTTGTCGATCTCAGCTTTATAAACTAAATCTCAGATTCTGTTAACTTTCACCATTTTTTGTTCCCTTATTTAACTTTTTTCTCCTGAATCTTAGAAATCGTTTCTGTATTTGTCTCTCTCCTTCTGACTACTTTCACTCAGCCCAATATTCTTTAGTTCCATTCATGTAGCTGCAAATTGCAAGATTTCATCTTTTTTTCTTAGAGCACTATAGTATTCTATTATATATGTGTACCATAGTTTCTTTATCTAGTCATCTGTTGTTTCTAGATTTTTGGCTATTGTGAATAGTGCTACAGTGAACACAAAAATGCAGATATCTTTTGAAATAGTATTTTTGGGACTTTTAAGTAGATGCCTAAAGAGGATGCTGAGCCAAATAGGAACTCAATTTATAATTTAAGGTGAAGTAGCCATGTTTTCCAAAAGTGTTGAGCCAGTTAACATCCCATCAGCAGTAGATGAAAGTTCCATTTCCGCCCCATTTGTACATCATTGTGTATTTCTGTTCTTTATGATGTGTGCTAGTCTTAGTGTGAGGTGATAGCTACTTGTTGCTTTGATTTGCATTTCCATGATAAGGGGCTTAATTATATATCTCTTGACCATCTTTAGACCTTACACGAAGAACTGTCTATTATCTCCCTTCCCCATTTTTGTTTTAGGGCTATAATTGGTGATAATCAGCTATGATCACCTGGCTGTATAGTTAGGGGAGTCACTTCTGGCTGTACTCTGTGGGGGGGGGCGGGGATATATGGGACCAGGAATTACTGGGGTTAAATGTGTGCAGGAAAAGTGCTTTAACCCCTGGCCTGTTTCTTCTCCCACTTTTTGTTAATAAGTTTGCAAGTACTTTGTACTTATTACCCTTTGTCAGATGAATGGTGTCTTTTTTCTTGTCATCATTTCTTTTGTAGTGAAGAAACTTCTTAATTTGAAATGGTCCTATTTGCTTGTATTTTCTTCTGTTTGCTTGACCAAAGGCATTTAATCATTGAAGATGACCTAAATTCAATGAGATAAAGGGTTTTTCTCAATATAATGTATAGATTTAGGTGTGAAATTGAGATCTTTAATTCATATGAAATTGACTTTTGTGTATGCTATGAGATAGGGTTCCTAACACCATATTTATTGAAGTGGTTTTCTGTGCTCCATCTCATACACCTAGATCTTTTGTCAAAGATTAGCTAACCATTCACTTACAGATCTGACTCTGGGCTCTCAATTCTTTTCCACTATTCTCTCACTGTTTATCCCAGTATTATTGATTAATATAGTTTTAGTAAAGTTGGGGAAAGTATAACCTCTTTTCTGTTCCTAGTGTTGCTTTGGCTATTTAGAGTTTTTGTTGCTATATATAAATTGAGTGACATTTGGCTTATGTCCTTAAAAAGTGCTATGGGAATTTTTATAGGGACTGCATTAATTACCAGTTAGTACTAGGAAAGATAAAAAGTCATAACATATCAATAGAATTAGAGAAAACATTTAATAAACTCCAATATCCATTTATAATTAAAATGATTCTTAATAAAAAGATGATAGAAGGAACTTTCCTCCATATAGTTAAAGCCATTTTTCACAAATTCATAGCTAAAATACTCAGTGGTGAAAAACTAGAAACCTTTCCTTCTATGATCAAACACAAGAAAAGGCTGCCTACTCTCACCACTGCTATACAACATAGTATTATTGGGAGTCTTGCTATAGCAATTAGACAAGCAAGATATATTAAGAAGATCCAGAATGGAAAATATGTCAAACTACCACTGTTTATAGACAACATGATAATATACATTGAAATCCTAAATAGGGGTCAGGAGAGATAGCACAGCAGTAGGGCATTTGCCTTGCACGCAGCCAGTCCAGGAAAGACAGTGGTTCAAATTCCGACATCCAATATGGTTTGTCCCACGTGCCTGCCAGGAGCAATTTCTGAGCGCAGAGCCAGGAGTAACCCCTGAGTGCTGACCCAAAACAAAAATAAACAAACAAGCAAAAGAGAATTCAAATAACCTATAGAAAACCTTCTAGAAGTAATAAACCTCTACAGGAACATGGCAGGCTACTAAATGAATACTCATAAATCTATGGTATTTTATATCCAGCCAAGTAGAAGAGAAATAAGAAAACTGATCCCATTCACAAATGTGCCCCTGCCCCAATCAAGCACTTGAGAATGAGCTTAACAAAAGCTACTAAAATAATAGCAGACACAAGGAAATGAAAATAAATCCTTATTCATTAATTGAAGCATTAGTATAAATAAATCACCATTCTGCTGAAAGCTCTATGCATTATGCAGATTATATAGCTCTATAATTTCTATAAAACAAAGCTATTTTTTTTTAACAAGTGGGGAGCACAATTCTCTTCTCATTCAGAGGATATACTGACAACTGAATTAGTTCATTTAGCAATTCTAAACCATGCTATCAGAAAAAGTTATAGAAGGAAATCCTTTAGAGTGGGGTTTTTTAATTTTAATTTTCTTTTTAGTGTATTAAAACATTGTGGTTACAAGGTTACAGGTTTCACAGTTGGTTTTTTTCCCCCCAGAATTGCAAAGTTGTTTATGATTGAATTTCAGTCATACGATGTGCAACACCAGTGCACATTATAGCATTGATACCTCCAGATTCTCTCTTTCTCTTCTCCCTTCTTCTCCCTACTTGCCTCCTGGAGTCATTCTTCTCCTTCTCCTCTTTGTCTTCCTCCTCTTCCTCCTCCTTTTTCTCTTTCTTCTCTTCTCCTCTTCCTCCTCCTTTTTCTCTTTCTTCTCTTCTCCTCTTCCTCTTCTTCCTCCCCTTATCCCTTCCTCCTCATTCCCTTCCCCTTCCCCTCTTTGTCCTCCCTTCCCTTTCATCCTCCTTCCCCCTATCTTTCTCTGTTTTTATCTTCCCTTTAAATTAATCGATGCCCAGAACATTTTATATTTGAATTATTGTTGAGGATTTCAGAGCTGTTGGAGGGCAGGTAACAGAAATGTTGTTTAAATTCTAAATTTATCAGGGTTGATACAAGCTCCTTTTCACTCACTAGTGTGGTTGTAATGGACTTTGGAGTTGTGTAGTTAGGGTTGCTACCTATCCTATTTCTTCTTTTCACTCTTGGCTTGTCTTTGCCCGGAAGTTGAATTTTTAAGTTCTTCAGTTTACTTCCTATTTCCTTAAGGGTGAGTCAGAGACTTTTTGTTAGAGCTGTTCATCTTCATCATCTTTTCTTTCCTGTGGCAAATGTGTTTGAACCATAGACCACGTGTTCTTTAGTTGATGAGAAATGCTTGGATCTTGAGGATACTTTCGTACCCTTGAAATCTAAACAAAGGGAGAAGGGGTATAATAGGAGATGCAGATCATAATTCATTTTGTATTGCTTAATTATTGAGGACCTTAGCTTAATATATTTCTTCTTTACTGAATAATATTCTGTTTGAGTAGATCATAGAGTTTTGATTACTCCTAAAATACTTTTTATATTTAAGATTATTTTTATGCTTGACTTTTTTAATATAGATTTACTTTAAAACTAAAGGGTGTATATATAACGTTTATAAATTGGAAACTATAATGTATTTAGATGTGTGATTTATAAATAGGCAAAAAATGGGAGATAATGTTTAGAAAGTAAGGAGACAAATTGGGATTTTGTTATAAAAATTAAAAAGATACTGAAATTCTGAATAATTGGAAATGGAGGGCAAACTGTGTTTGAGAGAAACTAAAGATAAACAGACTAGAGCCCAGAGATTAGTTAGGAGGTGATATGAACATGAGCTTTTCTGTTAAGATGAGTAGGTGGATGTTATTGCCATTAATTAAGATACAGAGTGAAAGATGGGAAGTTTTGGAAGAAGTGAGGTCACCTTTGGACAAGTTGAGCTTTAGAAATCTATATATGGTAGATGCTTAGAAATATTGAAGTGTTTTTATTTTTATATTTGGGACACAGTATTGCTCAGCTCTTACTCCTGGCTCTATGCCATGTTGCTCTTGGTAGGCTTGGGGACATGAATCTAGTTTGGCCATGAAAGGAAATCACCTTACCTGCTGTACTATCTCTCTGGCCTACAATTACTAACTTTTTAATATGGAGTGGGATTAAAGTAATGTTTTATAGATTGTTAAACTGTAAGGAGGTCTGTAGTTGTTACATGGAGAAGTAGATTGCTGGGTGGAAGCCTTTGAGTTACTGTATTTTTCAAAAACTATGCTCTAAATCTTTCATAGTTGGGTTTCAGACATGCAATGAATCAGGGCCAATTTTATCACTGTTGTCAGTCTCCCTCTACTCTGTTCCCAGAGTGTATCCCAACCACCACCCTTTGCCTGCCAGAATAACTGGTCTGTTTACAGACCAGATTATTAAAGTTGGGGTGTCTTAATTCCATATTGTTGACTTTGGGTTAGATATTTAATTCTGTCTTCTTCTTTTTTTTAATCTTTTCCAATGCACCTGAGACTACTTGGCCCCTTGGCCCTATCCTTTCATATTTGTGTTTTTTTTATGCTTTTTTTTGTTTGTTTGTTTTTTTGGGCCACACCCGGCATTGTTCAGGGGTTACTCCTGGCTGTCTGCTCAGAAATAGCTCCTGGCAGGCACGGGGAGTGTGTGTGTGGGACCATATGGGACACTGGGATTCGAACCAACCACCTTTGGTCCTGGATCAGCTGCTTGCAAGACAAACACCCCTGTGCTATCTCTCCGGGCCCTTTCATGCATTTTTTATAGCAACATTAGAGAAGTGTTTTCCATTGTATTTATTTTTAGAAAAAATGGCCTAATAGTTTGCTCTTCAAAAATTAATGAAAAAGTCTGCTGATAAAATTTGAAATACTATTTACTTGTGAAATACTTTCTTAAGAAATTACCACACATAATATGTTACTATGACCCAAAACCAAATTATCTTAAGTAATTAAAAACTTTATTTTGACCTGTAATATGTTTAGTATTCTCTAGAACTCTGTTCTGAGCAATATACTTTAGAAATGCTGATAAAAAAATGATTTTGTTTATGTTGATGATCCTGATTGATCATTAAATAGTCATCATAGAAAATGTGTACATGGTCCGGAGAGATAGCACAGCAGCATTTGCCTTGCAAGCAGCCGATCCAGGACCAAAGGTGGTTGGTTCGAATCCCCGTGTCCCATATGGTCCCCCGTGCCTGCCAGGAGCTATTTCTGAGGAGACAGCCAGGAGTAACCCCTGAGCAATGCTGAGTGTGGCCCAACCCCCCCCCCCAATTATGTACATATAATTAAGTGTAAGTCTGTTCACTTCTCATTCACTGAAAAACTTCAATAAATTTCTATTTTTTTGAACATTCAGATTAGGAATAACTTATGTATGACTTGAATACTTAACAAGCATTATTATTATTTTTAATCCCCCCAAAGCGTTATTTTTTAATATAAAAAAAGGATTGTGGTGAAGTTTTGAATTCAGAATATTAGGAGCTAATTTCTTTCACACATTTTCTTTTATATTTTTCAGTTACCTGACTGGATCAAGATTGGAGATCTGACTTCTAAAAATGGTCACCTTTTTGTAAACCTTCAATCAAAAGGCTTAAAAGGGGGAGGTATAATGCTGACTTTATTGTGTGTATTTATTTGTATAATGTTTCTGTTTTACAAGGGAATTTAAGTATGAGGGAGAGGGTCTCAGGAGTCACAAGCTCATACTCCACTAGCACCAAACAATGCAGGAGAGCATTAGCAAGACCAGTTGTGGCTGCAGTGGTCCCCAGCACTACTTGGCCTGAGTAGCATTGCATTGCTGGCCCATGACTGTCCAGATGAATTCACGGCACATCACCTAGATTGCACTATGGGTCCTTCTTCAAGCACTGTAAGAAGCCACTCCTCAAAATAAAAGCGATCTGAGAATAAAAGCAGTTAGATTGTGATAAGGGAGAAATGGTAACCAGAAGCAAACCAGGAGAGCTGAAACTGGTTGAGTTTTAGAATGGCTGTTTGTGAAGCAAGCATGGTGACTTATTCTACCATGCAGTGCAGATGCTTGTATTGTGATAAACGTGATACAACACATTTATTTTGATTTTTCTCTAGATCATATTTCTTTTTTTCACTGACTTTGTGCATCTGAAAAATTAGTTTCCTTCTGTATAGTCTGTTTCCCTTCTTTTGACACTAGCCTGAAGGTGACTTGGTTAGTTAGCTCTAAGACTAGTTTAGGAAAAACTTAAGTGTTCTGGGGTAAATAACTATTGAATTGAATTTCAGAGCAGAACATGGTTTGAGTTTGAGAATACTATATGAGTAAAAAGCCACCACTATTGTTAATTGCAAACTTTTAGCAGATAGTGCCATTTGTTTCATTTGCTCTGGAACCTTCTTTCCCTGATGCTCTTTATGGTTTAATCATGTGTTTTTTGAAACAGTCTGTAGTTTGATTTAAAATCTTGAGATTTGATAAAATTGAATCTGCTTTTAACAGAATCTGTTTAGCCAAGAGGACTTTGTCGCAAAGTTTTGCTGTAAAATGTATAAAATGAACCCAGAGTTCTACTGCACCTTGCATCTTGGGAATATTTTTTAGTTAATTAAAATATGTTCTCTGTCTTAGGTCGATTTGGTCAAACAACACCTCCACTTGTTGATTTTCTCAAGGACATTTTAAGAAGATACCCAGAAGGAGGACAAATTCTTAAGGTTGGGCAGTGTGTGGTTTACAAGTGTGTTATTTTTTTATTTTGTTTTGTTTTGGAAACACACTTGACAGTAAACAGGCCTTACTCCTGACTCTATGCTTATGGAGCACTCATGGAGGAGATCAGAGGATTATCTATAGTGCCAGGGATCAAACCTCGGTATGCTACATGGATAGCAAGTATCCTACCCACTGTACTGTCACTTCAGCCCTACAAGTATGAAATTACTTTAGTAAAAATGAGGTTATAAGGTTAGGGCTATGACTCAGGTTATAGCCCTAACCTGGCGTGCATGAGGCCTTGACTACTGTTAAGAAGCCCAACTATCAGACTGCTGAAACAAGGAAGCACCAAACTGTCAGGCACCATCTCTAGACTGTGCATTGCCTAGTGTTCTGCTTAGTGTGGCCTCTAGAAAGTAGGAGATGCAGTAAAATGGGAACCTATGAGTCCTGTTAGTGGATTAATGAGCTATACTTTCTGATAATTAAATCAAACTGAAGTGTGAGCCACTAGTGACATGGACCAGCATCAATGTATTTAGTTTTGAAAAGTTATGCTTTATTTGAATGGCTGTTTATTTTCCTTCAAACAATTTTAAATTTGGGGGGGGGGCTGCACCTGACATTGCTTGGGATCACTCCTGGTGGGCTCAGGGACCATATGAGGTGCCAGTGATTGAACCTGGGTTGACTGCATTCAAGGCAAGTGCCCCACTTGCTACACTATTACCCAATCTCAATTTCTTTTTAAGTATGAAGTGCATATAGGACTGGTTAATAAGGCAGCATAAATTGCATGTTTTTGTTCTATCTTAGAACTACATAGTATTCCCACTGTGTATATGTATTGTAAGTACGTAATCCACTCATCCATAGTTGGGCATTTGGCTGGTCTCCATACCTTCATTAGATGAACATAGGTATGCATAAATCCTTTTGAAGTAGTGTTTTTGAGTTTTGGGGATAGATGCCAAGAAGTGGAATTGTTTATTCGAGCAGTTTGTTCCATCTTTCAGAAAAAGCACCAGCATTTCACTGAAAGTTTGAAAACGTTTAAAATATTGAGATATTAGGAAGGTGGGGATAGGAATTTTGTTTATGGAGATATTCTGTAGAGAGAGGTCTGTGGAATAAGTTTAAAACGAAGATTTAAACAGAGTAATAGTACAGTGAGTAAGGTACTTACCTTGTACATGGATGAACTGGGTTCAGTCCCTGGCACACAAATGGTTTACTGAGCCCTGCCAGGTCTATGGTACAAAGCTTGCCACAAATAGCAGGGGAGTGCTTAATTGCACTGGCAATTAAGGCAGAGAAGGTACCACTATAACAATAATAGTTGGAAATACATGCCAGCTCTTCTGTTTCTCTTCGACTGGTATGTTGGGGCTCTGGGCAGGAGAGCTAGCCATAAGCCCCCTGGGCAGACCACTTAGTCCAGGAGACTGAGATCCCCCCCATGCCAGAGTGGTCTTCAGAGCCATGCCTGGTAAATTGAACCCTGAAGGGAGGGTGGGGGAGAGAAATTCCTCCCCTATACATACTGGACCCCATTCAGGAGTTTTTTTCTTCCTAGTATTCATTTTCAACATTTATATTTTTTAACAACAGCCAAAAATATTCTTAATTCTCGACTGTTTCTAGGGAAAAAAATGGAATTCCCTAGATTTGGAGAATAATATTCAAATAGGTCTGTAAAATCAGTTTATAGGTAGACGTGACTTTCTATACAGTGGTCCTCTCTGACTGCCAAGCCTAATCCATAAACAATTCATCTACCAGGGGTCCTCAGAGTTTTTAAACAGGGGGCCAGTTCACTGTCCCTCAGACCATTGGAGGGTCTGACTATAGTAAAAACAAAACTTATGAATGAATTCTTATGCACACTGCATATATCTTATTTTGCAATGAAGAAACAAAACAGATACAAATACAATATGTGCCCAGCGGGCCATACTTTGAGAACCACTGAATGTATGTAGCCCCTCTGATATATTTCCCCTCCTCCACACCAGAGCCCCTTCTACTCCCTCATCTCCCAATCGGGATTCATTATCTTCCCCTTAATTAACCCTCTTTACCCTCAGTTCTTAAATTTGTTAGCCACCAAGACTGACCTCCTGCCCCAACAGATTCTGCCCTTTCGCCACCCCTACAAAGCTCATTACTACTCCTTAACTTTCTCATCCCCAACCATCTGTACCCCACATTTACCCTTTTTAACTTCAGTACTACACAGTTCTAATCACAAACCAAAGTCCTGCATTGGATTTAACAACCCTCAACTGTTTCAAAGACAGAAAATGGACACATAAAAAAAATAATAGTTGGAAATGATCATTCTGGACAACAACTGGGTGCTAAAAGGAGATAAAGTGATATGTGTGATACCCCTTCAGTAATGAGATCTTGGAGGAAGAGAGAAGGAGGAAAGGAAGGAGGGAAGGTGGGGGGAGGGGAGCGGAACTGTTCCATACTGCAGAGGGGAGGACAGGAAGGAAGCTGGGGATATTGGTGGCAGGAAATGTGCACTGGTGAAGGGTGCTGTACATTTTTTTTGACTGAAACTCAATCATGGACAACTTTGAAACTATCTCATGAATTTATTTGTGTGTGTGTGTGTGTGTGTGTGTGTGTGTGATAGCACAGCAGTAGGTCGTTTGCCTTGCATGCTGCTGACCCAGAATGGACCTAGGTTTGATACCCGGCATCCCATTTGGTCCCCCAAGCCAGGAGTGCATAGCCAGAAGTAACCTCTGAGTAACACCAGGTGTGCCCCCCCCCCAAAAAAAAAAGTACAAGCTTTAAGGTCTCAGGAATGTGTCATATTTTTCTAAGGGAAGGTGAATTTGGGAAATGAATAATAAAGTTTATATTGAAAACTGGGGCCAGAGAGATAGCATGGAGATAGTGTGTTTGCCTTGCATGCAGGAGGACGGTGGTTCAAATCCCGGCACCCCATATGGTCTCCTGAGCCTACCAGGAGTGATTTCTGAGCATAGAGCCAGGAGTAACCCTGAGTGCTGCTGGGTGTGACCCCAAACCCCCCCAAAAAACCACAAAAATAAAACCAAAAAAGGAAAATAATAGTCTATAGTTACAGTATTTGTAAGAGAAAGCAAAAGGCAAAAAAGTAAGATAAAAATGACAGTTATGTATATTTATGGACTTCACTATTTTTTTACAGTACTCTTACATTTTACTTTTAATTTATGCATTACTAGATCTTAATGGTGTAAACAGTGCTTTTCACTTAAATATAATTATTTTTAAATATTTAGTAGGCAAATTTAAGGATTATTATTATATTGAATACTAATTTTGATAAACCTTGTGATTAGGAATTAATTCAGAACGCAGAAGATGCTGGAGCCACAGAAGTTAAATTTTTGTATGATGAAACTCAGTATGGAACAGAGACTCTTTGGTCCAAAGACATGGCACCATATCAGGGTAAGTAAGACAGTGATCAGAAATAAGTTTCATGTATTAATAGGTGCACTTTAGCAATATACTCAGCTTGAATTTTAGAGGTATATAAAAAGAAACTTTTGAAGATGCTAGAATATTCTTTTAAATTTATTTTGACAGGGATCAGAGCGATAGAACAGCAGTAAAGCATTTGCCTTGGTGCAGCCAACACAGGACAGAGACCGGTTTGATTTCTGGCATCCCATATGGTCCCTCGAGCCTTCCAGGAGTGACTTCTAAGTGCAGAGCTAGGGGTAATCCCTGAGTGCTGCCAGTTGTGACCCCAAAACCAAAACAAAATTATTTTGACAGATTACACACAGAGTTCATCAGCCTGTATATTTAATTATACATAATTATTATATAATCATATATATTGAATTTTAGAGGTAAATAAAAATCCTTACACCACTCCTATTCAACATATTACTGGAAGTACTTGCCATAGCAATTAGGTAAAAAAATTATATCAAGGGCATCCAGATAGGAATGGAAGAAGTCAAGCTCTCACTGTTTGCTGACAACATATTATATTTAGAAAACCCTAAATAAGCTACTATAAAGTTTCTAGAAATAATAGATTCATATAGCAAAGTGGCAGGCTACAAAATTAACACACAATCAATGGCCTTATACACCAGTAATTATATAGAAGAAATGGATGTTAAATAAACAATCTCATTCACATTAGTGCCACACAAACTCAAATATCAACTAAAGATGAGAAGGACCTATAAAGAAAACTACAAATCCCTGCTTAAAGAAATAAAACAAGGAAATGGAGACACATACCCTGTTCATGGATTGGGAGGATTAATATCATTAAAACATGTATACTTTCCAGAGCTTTGTACAGATTTAATGCAATCCCTCTAAGAATAGCCATGACATTTTTCAAAGAAGTGGATCAAATACTCCTGAAATTCATCTGGAACCACAGACACCCACGAATAGCTAGAGCAACCCTTGGGAAAGGAATATGGGGGGGTGTCGCTTTCCCAACTTTAAACTGTTTTACAAAGCTATAGTCATTAAAACAGCATGGTGTTAGAATAAAGACAGACCCTCAAATCAGTGTAATAGACTTGAGTAGTCAGAGAATGCTCCCCAGATATACAGTTCATTAGTCTTTGATAAAGGGGCAAGAAATGCAAAATGGAGTAATGAAAGCCTCTTCAACAAGTGGTGTTGGCACAATTGATCAGCCACTTGCCAAAAAACGAACTCATATCTCCATCTAACACCCTGCACAAAGGTCAAATGCAAATGGATTAAAGAGCTTAATATCAGATCCAAAACCATAAGGTATACAGAAGAACACATAGTTAAAACACTCTAATACATTGAGACTAAAGGCATCTTCAAGGACAAAACAGCACTTTCCAAACAAGTAAAATCAGAGATAAATAGATGGGTTTATATTAAGCTGAGAGCTTATACACCTCAAAGAAAATAATGCCTAGGAGACAAAAGCCTCCCACAGAATGGCATAAGCTCTTCACCTAATACCCATCAGATAAGGGACTAATATCTAAGATATACAAGGTAATGACAGAATTTAACAAGAATAAATATCTCACATCATCAAAAAATGGGGAGAAATGAAAAGACAATTTTTCAAATAAGAAATACAAATGGCCAAATGGCACATGAAAAAATATTCCACATCACTAATCATCCAGGTGATGCAAATCAAAACAACAATGAGCTACCGTCTCACGCCATGGAGACTGGCAAACATCAGAATGAACAAGAATAATCAGTGCTGGTGGGATGAGAAGAAAGGAACCCTAAATTATTTCTGGTGGGAATGAATTATTGCTGGTGGGAATGCTGTCTAGTCCAGCTCTTATGAAAACAATATGGAGGTTCCTCAAAAAACTGGAAATTAAGCTCTCACATGATATACTCAGGAACACAAAAACACAATACAGAAATCCTTTCCTCACCTCTATATTCATTGCAGCACATTTTACAATAGCCAGACTCTGGAAACAACCAAGATGCCTTTCAACAGATAAATGGCTAAAGAAACCATGGTACAAATACACAATGGAATATTACACAACTGTCAGGAAAGATGAAATCATGAAATTGTTTTATACATGGATGTACATGGAATTTATTATGCTGAGTGAAATAAGTCAGAGGGAGAGAGAGACACAGAGTAGTCTCACTCACCGATGGGTTTTAAGAAAATATAAGATATTATTGAAATAATTTTCAGAGATGATATCTGAAAGGACCGCCTCACTATATGAAGCTCACCAAAAGAGTGCTGAGTGAAATTAGAGAAATTACTACACTGAGAACTGCCATAATAATGTCAATAAGTGGGGGAAGTAGAAAGCTTTTCTTGAATAAATTTGGGATAGGTGGAGGAGGGAGATGGGGGCATTGGAGATGGGAAAGTTCTATGGGTGAAGGAAGGGTATTCTTTTTATGACTGAAACCCAACTACAATGATGTTTGTAATCACGGTGTTTATTATTATTTTTTATAGAAAGAAAAGTGCTTTGTCATTAGCAAATTTTAGAATTATAGAAGTAATGTAAAATATAAAAAAGTAAAATATTGTAAAAAGAATGTAAAAAGTTAATTGTCATTATTAAAAATTGCCTTATGACATTAATAAAATGTCTTAATTATTATGTGTGTCTGTGCTGTTTTGGTGGGGATAGGGTCACACGCAGCAGCTCTTAGGTGTTGCTCCTGGTTCTGTACTCAGAAATCACTCCTGGCAGGTTCGGAGACCATATGGGATGTGGGGATCGAACCCTGGGCAGCTTTGTGCAAGGCAAATGCCCTACCCACCTGTGCTATAGCTCTGGCCCCAGTAAGGTTTATTGTTTAGATGGAAAGTTTCTTGGTGCATTACTAATAGATATATTTTCAGGTAAGTTGAACTTTCAAAAATTATGCTATTTAGGAAAAAATAAAGTATTGTACATTTTAATTGTTTTCCTTGTTTTGTGTTTTAGGTGCTGTCTATGTACCATAATTCCTTAAAAATTTTAATGTTTTGGACCCCAGTACTGCATTTTTTTCCTGCGAGTAATCTTTACTAATGAGCTTTACTTTTCATTGTGGAAAAAAAAAAACATAATGTAGATTTTAGATACTTATGTACTTTTCATCTTTTCTTCAAGATAGCAATTTTCTATAAAGATTTTTCTCAAAAGTAAGCCTTCTTTTGACCCCTGTATCCCTGTGCAGGTGCGGCACTCTATGTCTACAATGATGCTGTATTCACTGAAGAAGACTGGCATGGTATCCAAGAAATAGCCAGGAGTAGGAAGAGGGATGATCCTCTGAAGGTTGGGAGATTCGGAATTGGCTTTAATTCTGTCTACCATATAACAGGTGTGGTCTTTGATGTTTCAGCCTTGACACTAAAAATGATTTTAACCTGTATTTTGTAATTAGGTCATTAATTTTGGAGCTTATACTGTTTTGAGTGGCACCTTTCCTAAATGTTGCAAGAAGTTTATTACTGTAGTCCACCTTTTCTGAAGTTACTAAGTTCTATCAAATCTTCAGTGTGTGATAATTCAAAGTTAATGGTATCATTTTCTTGTGGAATCAGAATGAAATACTCAGGTTTTTGTTTTATTAGCAGGAGATAGGGCTAGGATATACTTCAGGGGCGTGGTGATACTTGGTAAGCTGGGCCAGTGATTTAATGCTAGGACCCAAGAATGTGGTACTGCTTAGGTCTTATAGTGCTGGGTGCTGGGAACCACCCTGGCAGCCCACACAATGCTAAAGATCTCCATGGCCACATTTAGTGATGCTCAGAGCCAAATTAGGTGATGTTCAGGGATTTCCAGATCCTTTGCTCAGAATCACATTCAATGATGCTCAGGGACCTCCACGACTACACTTTGATGCTGAGCAATGTGTTAGGTCAGAATTCAAGATTCATCCTACTAAGACCACCAAGGAGAATAACAGCATTGCAATAAGGCATGGGAGTTTATCAGCATGCTGGGGTCGCCCCTCTAAGGTAGTGACCCCTTACTCAGCTCTGACTCCTTTAATAGTGTTGTTTGCTCTCCTATGGTCTTTATAGAATGAATCTCAAATTCAGAGCTAACATGATGACTATATATGTTACAGTGATCTTCGGGATTTAATTTTGCTTCAGATTAGATCAGGGGTGGTGAACAAGTTCGACACAAAGAGCCAAAATTTTAAACTGTGAGAGTCAGAGAGCCACAGCACGTAGTGACCTGCCAACACAGATAAACACTCACACAAAAGCATATAATTTTAACAATAATATATTAAACATATATTGCATTTTGCCATTTTGAGTGAGGGTCAAAATCCTGCAGTGATGGTGAGGGTGTGCTTCATCCTCCACACTGAGAACTAACGGCAAGATGTGACACAACATGTGACACACGAGTCCCCCCACTCGCTGGCCCATGCAGTTGTTTTCTAGGGATGGGGGATGGGATGCTGCAGCCTGGAGGCGGGACTACGCACTTGGAGATCTCTCCTCAGAGGTCCCTCCTCAGAAGCAGCAGAACAAAATCCAAACTTGGCAAAGAGCCACAGTATACAAAACAATGATAAGAGGCAAAGAGCCACATTCATTTTGGCCGGGAGCCACATGCGGCTCGAGAGCCTTGGGTTCGCCACCCCTGGGTTAGATGCTAAAATTCTGCAAGGGTGTCAAAACATGTCAAAATGATACTTTGGTAGCCTTAAAAAGATACCACAAGAAAGAACACCATAAAATAGTATGTACAACACAGGTAGTTTTCTTGTGAGTATATACATATCTGTTTTAGGCCAAGGAGTAGGTGTAGCATTAGGTATCAGTTTAGGAGCTGTGCTATATACAAAATGTTTTTCTGTAAATAGTGTAGTTGGGTTCAGCATATTGAGATGACAGGTATCTGTACTCTGAGAGTGGCTGTATGAGATCTACCCAGATGCTTATTTCAGACCTACTTCAAGAGGCTAGAGTCAGTCTATAAGCTATTTGCCTTGTACACTGCAAACCCAGATTTGATCTTCAGCATCCCATGAGGTGCCCTGAGCTTACTGGAAGTGATTCCTGAGCATAGTGAGTCATAAGTCCTGAGAACTTCTGGCTAGGGCTCCAAAACAAAGATAAAGCAACAACCAGATAAAAAGCAAACTTCCAGGGTATTTTCTGACTGAGCAACCTAGTGCAAGTCTTTCTAGCTCTTACCCCTCCTCTTTTCAGAGACTCTATGCTTGAAGTTTGATTTAAAAAAATTATTAGTGCTCTTGGGACTGAAGCAATAGTATAGTAGGTATGATGTTTACCATGCATGTAGGTGACCCAGGTTTGATTCCCAGTATCCCCTATGGTCTTCTGACCCTGCCTGGAGTGATTTCTAAGAGCTGAACCAGGAGTATTTCCTGAGCACAGCCACATGTGACTCCAAAACAAACAACTGAACAAACAAAATTAACATGTACGTTTTTTTATTATATTAAAATGTGGCATGGGGCCGGAGTGGTGGCACAAGTGGTAAGGCATTTGCCTTGCCTTTGCTAGCCTAGGATGGACCATGGTTTGATCCCCCAGTGTCCCATATGGTCCTCCAAGCCAGGAGCGATTTCTGAGCCCATAGCCAGAAGTAACCCCTGAGCATCACCGGGTTTGGCTCAAAAACCAAGAAATAAATAAATAAAATTTGGCAATTGTCAGATATTAACAAGAGTTTTTGGAATACGATCATGCTAAACTTTATAGACAGGATGTTAATTCCTTAAAACTAGGGTGTTTATCCCCATGAAAGATGAATGGAAACAACAGTTGCTTTTCATATGTAGTTGCTTTCTTAAAAAGTGGTTTTACACCAACACTCAAAACCCTTTCAGAACACAATGAATTGCTTATATATTAGTATGTGTCCACATTTCAACATTATATGGTCCTGAATAGCAAAGTGGAGAAATGCAGCAATTTGCTAAAAAAAAAAAAAAAAAAGCCAATGTGGCTGAATTTTCAAGGATCTAGTGTGATGCTGTGTTCACTCTTAAGTCTCTGCTGCAGATGAAAGAGGCAGCACCCAGACAAAAGTATGCACAGAATTTAAGGTTCTTTTTGTTCAAGTTGTCAGATTCCAAACCAGACTCAAATGGACTACCAATTGACCTAATGAAACACTTGTTTAACATAACTTTCATTTAAAAAAGCAAAAGCAATTGGAAGAAAAGAAAACAATTCATCTAGAGGGATTGTGTGTGCTGTCAAGTGTCTTCATATGGCCTTTCTTCAACTTTAACCACCAAGTACTGGCATAGGTGGCAGGGTAGTCTAACCCCTTGTGACTCTTCACCATAAAGTTAAAAAACCTGAGTTAAAAAAAAAAAAACAAAAGAAACAAAGAGGCTGTGGATGACGGGGCTGAGGACTGCATACATTTCTTAGGCTGTGGATTTAAAGCTAAATAAAGCAGGAGTCTTTCAACTGTAACTGATGGCTTCTGGTTAGAGCAAGGGAGAGTGTGATAGAAAATGGAGAGAGAGAGAGAGAGAGAGAGAGAGAGAGAGAGAGAGAGAGTGTGTGTGTGTGTGTGTGTGTGGTGTGAATGTGTGTGAGAGAGACAGAGACAGACAGAGAGAAAGAGTATAACAGAGGACTTGAGGATGAAGGAAGGAAAAGTAATACCTGTCAAGAAAGATAAGTGGAAGATATAGGAAAAGCCCTGAATTTCTCTCCCCAAAAGGCTGGTTTCAGAGGGGAGCATATTAGGTCACAATCTATGTTTTGGACCAGCATGATGATGGAGAGCACAGAAAACTATGGCTTGGAAGGGGGACACCATATAAGATTTTGATAAGGACCCCAAGGGTGTAGGTAAAGTACCCCACATACCCAGCAGTAGGCCCACACTGGGATCTGACAATTTCATATCTATTGTTAATGGCCCTCATACTGGAGGGCTGTTCAGGGAGGGTGTGGAAGGCTGAGCCCCAGGCTATGTCAACTTGCAGCACGTACTTCTGTGAAGCATCTTTGCACAGTGGAGTTAGATGTGCCCATCAGGTATGATTGAGATTGATTTCGACATACTTTCTGGATCCCAGAAGTTTAACTAAGTGAACAGTGATTATACAGGACTGGGTAATTCATTGGTCAGAACACAATTTTATATTTTAAATAGAAAACACATTAATATCATGAGCAGTATACTAATTTGTATACTAATTTGAAATTGCCTTTCAATGGGAATTTCCTTATCAGTACTTTGAGGTCTTTGAGATGAATCTAGAAAATGGACCTACTGTCTAAAATGAAACCAAATGATGGGGAAGGGTGCTGTCTGTTTTGATTAGTTGCTGTAACACTGTCCTTCTGTTGGCTGAGGAAGTTTCATGTTCTCTTAAGATGGGGTGTTTTTGTGTGAGTGTTTGTCTGTGTTGGCAGGTCACTGTGTGGTGTGGCTCCCTGACTCTCACAGTTTAAAATTTTGGCTCTTTGTGTTGAACTTGTTCACCATCCCTGTCTTAAGACATCATCAGCCAAAGTTCTTGCAGGATAACTTTGATGCTATAGGAATGTTGCCATTTTGTTAGTGCAGAGATGGTTCTTTGGACTCTCCATGCCTTTAGAACTATTAACTACATTTATACTAATTTTGCTACAAATTTTTCAAAGGGGGTTGCTTTTGGGTATTTAGGGACACATTCTCTCTTAAGGCTGTATATATATATAATATATATATATATATATATACATATATATGTTTTCATAAATTGATCCTGTGTGGCTGCCATCTTCGTTCTGTCCTGAAGTTTGGTTTTCTACCTAGAATACAATTCTGTAGATAGGTTCACATACCAGTAAAGCCTGGTAGGATAACTTGGGGGTTCTACATATTTCAACTCTTCAGTAAATCTTTGAAAATACATATTAGTAATCAGAATTAGTAATATTTATAGTAATATGTAGAATATATAATATGTAAAATCTCTCTGGCACTTATAAACTAAAAGAAATAATTTTCATAGTAAAGGAATCATTTTTTCAAAGCTAAATTACTTATTTCTAGATAAATTTAGTCATTTTTTGCCTCATGCTTTTTTTCAGTGTGTAATAGTTTCATATGGATTATTGTCATGTCATTATTGTCCATTAACTTTGAGAGCTGACCATAACTGTTGAATTTTTCTTACAGATGTTCCTTGTATTTTTAGTGGTGACCAGATTGGGATGTTAGATCCTCACCAGACACTTTTTGGTCTACATGAATCTGGCCAATGTTGGAATCTCAAAGATGACAGCAAAGAAATAAATGAACTTTCAGATCAGTTTGCACCATTTATTGGCATTTTTGGGAGCACCAAGGAAACATTTACAAATGGACATTTTCAAGGAACATTTTTCCGTTTTCCTCTTCGCCTACAGCCATCACAGCTAAGTAGTAACCTTTATAATAAGCAAAAGGTTCTTGAGTTGTTCAAGTCTTTCCAGGCCGATGCAGACACAGTGCTCCTCTTCCTTAAAAGCGTGCAGGATGTCTCCTTACATGTCCGAGAATCTGATGGAACAGAGAGGCTGGTGTTTAGAGTGACTTCTTGTGAGAACAAGTCTTGGAAACATGAACGTGCAAATTCCATAAAGATTCTAGGCACTGCTATAAGCAATTATTGTAAGAAAATTCCAAGCAACAGTGTGACTTGTGTGTCTTACCCTGTGACTATTGTCTTAGAGGATGAGAGTGCAAAAGACACACAGAAGACATCTTGGCTGGTGTGTAATAGCGTGGGAGGACGAGGGATCAGTGGTGAACTTGATGCTTTAGCCGATGACCTGAAGTTTGTCCCAATCATTGGAATAGCCATGTCTCTATTAAATAGAGGTGAGGATGAAAAAGGTGCAGCATCTGACTTCTCAGGAAAAGCATTTTGTTTCCTCCCATTACCACCTGGCGAGGAAAGCAAGACAGGTCTCCCTGTTCATGTCAGTGGGTTCTTTGGCCTGACAGACAATCGCAGGAGCATCAAATGGAGAGAGCTTGACCAATGGCGGGATCCAGCTGCTTTGTGGAATGAATTTCTTATAGTAAATGTTGTCCCGAAAGCCTATGCTTCTCTCATCTTAGATTCCATAAAACTTCTGGAGACAGAGGGGAGTGCTGATCTTCCTCTGTCTGTTGATGCCATCTACAAGCTGTGGCCTGAGAGGACCAAAATCAAGGTGCACTGGCAGCCAGTGCTGGAGCCTCTGTTCAATGAACTCTTCCAGAATGCCGTCATCCATTCCCTCAGCAACCAGTGGGTCAAGTTGGAACAGGTATACTTTTCGGAACTCGACGAGAGTCTGGAATACACAAAGTCTGTGCTCAGCTACCTTCAGAACTCAGGGAAGCAGATTGCCAAGGTGCCGGCCAACCTTGCTGCAGCTGTTGCCCTCAGCACCACCTCTGCAAGGCCCATGAGGAAGGTGACGCCTGCCTGGGTGCGGCAGGTGCTGAGGAAGTCTGCACAGCCCGACAACACGAGTGACAGGCTCCACCTTCTTGAGTTCGTGCTTTCTGACCAGGTTTACAGTGAGCTGCTGGGGCTGGAGCTACTGCCTTTACAGAATGGACATTTCATTTCTTTCTCCTCATCTGTATCAGATCAAGATGTTATTTATATTACCTCAGAAGACTATCCAAGGCAAAAATCACCTTTTTTTTTTAAAAACAAACAAACAAACAAACACCACCACCACATAATCTACTCTTAGAGACATCTTTGCCCCTGATCCCATTTTGGGTTCTTTATTGGAAAGGTCTTAAGAAGACAGTGTGGGTAGGGCAGGGTTGGAGTGGGGGGAATAAACTTGAGTCTGTGGAATCCATTGTTTATCAATTTGAAAATTACTGATTCGTGTCCATTTTAAGTTAGGAGGACTGTTGTCGAAGAACTTGATGCGAATAGGAAAAGGTACATTTTTATATGAAAAATAGAAAAAGCACCAGATATCACTTAAAAAAGTTTTCCAGGAGGTGCATAGTTGATGATTTAGGGTTTAAAATACTTGTCTCAGGAGCACAGGTCCTGGATCTGAACCATGGTGCCATGCCACCTAAAAGAGCATATGGACTGACTAGGCTTGATAGTAGGAATCCCCAGGGAGAAAGGGTCATGGCAAAAGCTAGACTTAGGAGTCAGGCAACCAAGAGATGGAGCTCTTCCTCAGGGTCATTATGGGTATTCTAGTCCTTTCCCACAGTTTGGGTTTCCCAGGTTTCCTTATTCAGTATTCTTTCTTGGCGGTTTCCATAACTGAATGCTATGAAAAGTGGTAACCTACTAAGTTTAATCAGTAATGTAGATAAACTTTGAATAAGTAAGATTGTCATTTCAGAAAATACTTGTTTAATTTGTTTAGATTTTCTTGTTATGATTTTAAAATGAGCTCAAATATTTGGTCACAGAATATTCAATGCCAATATGTACATTACAATTTACATAAAATAGTGCGTTTAATTGAGGTGAAATTATGTGGTTGAATGTATCTTATCATTGTAGGTATATTATAATTGTGTTCCTTTCACTCCTTAGGTCCCTTTTCCCAGGTCTTGAAGGAAGACTTATTTTAGATGACTTGAAACCTCACCTTCTTGCTGCTTTAAAGGAAGCTGCCCAAACCCGAGGTATTATATAGTTGCTTTGTTTCTTAAGTTTAATAATAATATTAGTAGTTTTTAAAATAAGTTTTTATTTAGTATAATCAGTGAAATTATCAATAGTTACCCATTTTAAGTCTGACAGCTTTAGCTAATGATTTAGCTAATTTTATATTTTAAGATATTTTTCTACTGGATTCTGATACCTGAAAGAATTAAAAGATGACATTGTATTAAATTGTCCATGATGTGTTAATAAATATTTATGGAACTATTTTATTATAATTATACAGTATTCTATAGTTTTTCAATGTTTTCATTTCTTTTGTCACTTTGGCTTTTACCCTGTATATGTGGTAGTCAGGGTAACTTTTGTCAGGCCTTGAGCTCAGACTATCTTCTGCTTAGTTGTCCTGGTGCTCTGCTACCTTGCCCACTACAGTGTTAAGGGTTTGTGTAAAGAGACCCAATGAACTTAAAGCAGTGATGGGAAATGAGACTCCTGGGGACATAGCAAAGAACCATGGTGCTCAAATGAGACTTCTTTTTGGAAAAGAGAATGATTGTGTATATAGTGTATATAGTTGGCCATCTTTCAACTTTATTAAATATCTTTTTCATTTCAAGGAACTCTAATTTTTTTCTAAGTTAGATGCTACTCTGGAAAGTTTTTGATTTGTCCCACTGGTAAAGATATTTGTGACACATCTTTTAGAACTTAACAGTGTTTTATTTTTTAAATAATTAATACCTACAGGAAAAGTTGATGATAATTTGTCATCAATGGGATCTGTTTCCTGTGGCTGTTGTGAAGAACTGTGTCATTTCTGTGTCTGGGACCCAGGTTTCAAGGCTGAACGGTTGGTGTCTAATCACCTGTCTAAGTTGTGTCTAAGTTGGGTCCACATGACATATTTTCAAGTTGGGAGATGCCCCTGTATTGTAAAGAAGTATGAGTTCTTATCTCTAGTAGATGAGAGCTCGTTTTTATATGTAAGACTTCCCTTTTTTAGTGTGCCTTTGTAGGGAGAAATGGTGCAACATTATATTGTTGGTGCATTTGAGGGTGGAAAGAGAAGAGAACAGAAATAGGTCACACCCCAAAAAAGATAAAAATAGAAATAAAAATATATGTGCACACATATATAAAAAGAAAAAAGATTTTAAAAATGAAATAGAAAAGTAATTAAAGGAACAAAGTGATGCAAGAGACTACCTTACATTTGAGGAAAAGCAGGTAAAGAGGAAGTGTAATACAGGTCTTATACTTATGATGGTAGTATATGTTTCCCCATTGTCTTTTGAGATTTTCTTGTGGTGTGTGGGTTCCTGGGTGCCTTTTCTTCACACAACCTGACCCTCTTGAGAATGGCAAAAGATTTGCTTAAGGGAGGTCTTGGGAAGAGTTCTTGTATTGGGGATACTTTTAGAGCTAAGTCCGGTTTCAAATAACAGTCCACGTTTGGAAGGGTTGGTAAGGAGGACCGCACAGCATGAGTCAGCAGGGGAGTTGGTTGCCTTTTCTTGCAGGGGACCAGGTGTGGGTTTGACTGGTTGTCCCTTCGCTTGGGTGCTGGATGCTGGTTCATTGGGGTAGGAGGTGAGTCTTGATGCCTAATGGATTAAGAACTGAGGGTGAAGAATTTTAATAAGGTGGAAAATTTGGATGGGATTGAGGGGTGAAGGGATAGTCGGATTTCCAAAGGGGGGAAGAGGGAACGTATTTGGATGGGGCAGGAGAGTAGAAAAGAGAAAATAAATTAAAAAGAGAAGGAGAAAAAAAGAAAAAAAGAAAGTAGTGAGAAGAGAGGAGAAAAGAGCTAGGGGATGCTAGCTTGCTTGAATGTGTTCAATGAGTAGGGCCTGTACTATAAGTCCGTAGGTCACAGTTGCTGCTTTGGTGGTCTGGCTGGTCACATGTTTCAGGTCCTAAAAGAAGGTATAACCTAGAGAAAAAGGGTATGTTAAAGAGTTTTATCAGGGGGCCGGGAAAGTGGCGCTACAGGTTAGGTGTCTGCCTTGCAAGCGGATGAACCGCGGTTCGATTCCCCGGTGTCCCATATGGTCCCCAAGCCAGGGGTGATTTCTGAGTGCATAGCCAGGAGTAACCCCTGAGGGTCAAATGGGTGTGGCCCAAAAACCAAAAAAAAAAAGAGTTTTATCAGGACATTCTCATAGTGTAAGCTGGATATGGTATCTCGTGTGAGTGAGTCCCGAGATGCCGTCTTAGTGTGTCCACCCTTTTTGTCTAAGAATGCCTGTGGACAGAAAAGCTGAAAGGTTATTTTAAATATAGTAAGATTAAGGCATTAAAACAAATTGTTATGAAATACTTCCGTTGGAGTCAGTGATTTCCCATGGTATTCTTTACCTGTAATCCTGTATAAGATACCTAAAGGATTTTTATGGGTCTGTAGTTTTCTTTCTTGGTGGTCTCTTTGCCTTCTTTGGGAATCAAAGTGATATTAGTTAGCCTCATAAAAGGAATTGGGGAGGATTCCTGTCTTTTCAATGGTTTGGAAGAGCCTGTGGTTCAGTGGAAGTAATTCTTCTTGGAATGTTTGATAGAATTCACCTGTAAAACCATCTGAGCATGGTGAACTTTTGTTTTGGGAGAGTTTCTTAATTACTGTTTTAATTTCCTCCGATGTGATTGGCATGTTTAGGCTTTCTAAATCCTCCTTTTCTAGTCTTGGAAGCTGGTATTTTTCCAAGAATCTATCACTTTCTTTTTGGTTTTTGGGCCACACCCGGTGATGCTCAGGGGTTACTCCTGGCTATGCGCTCAGAAGTCGCTCCTGGCTTGGGGGACCATATGGGACGCCGGGGGATCGAACCGTGGTCCGTCCTAGGCTAGCGCAGGCAAGACAGGCACCTTACCTCCAGCGCCACCACCCGGCCCCGAATCTATCACTTTCTTCTGGGTTCTCTAGCCTAACTGAGTATAGTTGTTCATAATATGTCCTCATGATATGTTGGATTTCCTGGGGTTCTGTTGTAATCTCTCCCCTTTCATATGTGATCCTACTTATTTGGGTGTTTTCCTCTTTTTTTTTGGTGAGTCTTGACAGTGGTTTGTCTATCTTGTTTATTCTTTCAAAAAAAACAACTCCTGGTCTCATTGGCTTTCTGTATTGTTTTCTTAGTTTCTATGTTGTTTATTTCTGCTCTGGTGTTTATTATTTCGTGTCTTCTGGTTGTGTTTGGGTTTCTGTGTTGCTGTTGTTCCAGCTCCTTAAGATGGTCCTTTAAGCTGCTAATTTTGTCGTTTTCCTCTCTGCTGACATAGGATTGTATTGCTATGAATTTCCCCCTGATTACTGCTTTTGCTGTGTTCCACAAGTTTTGACAAGTTGTTTCTTCATTGTCGTTTGTCTCGAGGAATCTTT